>NC_142929.1:45995798-45998298 GCF_046866305.1 Octopus bimaculoides | reverse complement strand
GTATCATTTTCAAAATTATCTGGCGAAAAATTGGAACTGATACTTAGATGATTGTCATTCTGTGGACATATAACCTAGATGAACTCAATGATTTTAAATTCCTACTCAATAGCACCAGTAACAGTATTCAGTTCAACGTGGAATTTAGCCATAACCAACTACTCTTCTTAGACATTTTGATTATAAAGAATAGCACTAACATAGAAACCGACATCTACTATAAACCAACGAAATAAACAGTATCTACTTTTGATATCATGCCACCTAAACTTACGAAATTTGATATTCTAGTTAACCTAGCTAGAAATCCTAATGGTTGTCTCCAATCCGGAAGATCGGGATAAAAGACTCGTAGAATTAAAACAGGCGCTACTTGAAAGAAAGTAACCGTATATTCAAATAGAGAATGGAATAGAACGCGCCGAAGCATTAAACATTGAAGAATTACGAAAAGCCAAACCAGTTCACATAGACCTTAAATGCTACTTTTAATTACAACACACGGCCAGGAAACATAGAAATATTCAGCATTATCCTTCAGAGCATAACGTTATTGAGCCAAAACCTAAGAATGAAAATGGCACTTGTATTATACAAGATAATCAAATGCAAATACAACTTATATCCAAAAAACATACTTACCAACGCGTAACTACCAACTACGGACTCAAATCCAACAGGTGAAAAGTATAGCCGATTTAATTGTGCAACTTTATCGAGGGCACAACTTATAAATTTAAATCGGGGGTAGTTCTTACTGCAAAAGACCATTTTATTTCATCATTAACAAATTCAACATATGCCATCAAGTGCAATTTATTCGGGAAGACTATACTGGAAAAACTAAACACTGAGAATAATATTAAATATTCATCTTCAACACCTTATCCCAGGACAATCGTAGAACGTTTTGTTAACTTGCGAGCCCCATGGAGTACGAGATGATGGTAGCCTAAATTCTGGTTCATCTATTGTTGTTTCCAAGCAAACGCATAAATATATGCAAGCATACTCGTTCTTACACACATCCACAAATATATATATATATATATATATATATATATATATATATATATATATATATATATATATATATATATATATATATATATATATATATATATATATACATACATACATATAATTAAACATTTGGGTGTTCACATGATTACTTATATAAGACACACAGATAACACATACACAGGCGTCCAAAAGCTCACATATGCTTAGGAAAAAAATCAAAATAGCTTGTGTTCTTTCGTGTATTCACATATTATTTATACACAAACACACATATGCGCGTACACACAAGCATCCACGCGCATACATTCACATTCTGTTAACAATTATTGTCTAAAAAACACAATGAGAGCCATGACAGCAATCTGCGTCATATTCTTAAAAGGTATGAGCATATACACAACACACATACACACACACACACACACACACACATATATATATATATATATAATTACACACACATACCTATATATATATCATATATTATATATTATATATGTGTATATATATATGTGTGTGTGTGTGTGTGTGCGCTCGCGTGTGTATAACTATATATATGTACAATATATATATATGCATATATACATATATATACCAATATATAATATATGTATGTATATAATATATATATGTATATGTATGTATAAATATATATATATATATATATATATATATATATATATATATATATATATATATATATATATATATATATATATATATATATATGCATGCATGTATGTTATCGCAACTCTGGTTGCTTTTTACAAAGGTTTCTATCATATAGCTTGATATTCAAAAGTTTGATAAAACTCATTACTATAAAACATATAGAAAGCTTCATTTCACATGCACGAACACATGCATGACGCATTTGATAACAGATCAGTAAAGCGACATTTGCAGTCTGAGATACAAATATATTTACACTCTAAATTAAAGGAATGCGAAAGAAAAGATTGAAAATATATTACGAACCACTCCAAAATGAACACGCAGATACATAGCTATGTATACATACGTGTATATATAAAGACACATACACCATATGTTCGTGTGTGTGTGTGTGCGTGTGCACATGCATATACACACAAATGTATATATATATACATATATATATCTATATATATATATATATATATATATATATATATATATATATACATAATTGTATATGCATTTATGCCTGGATCTTTGTATATTATATATGTGTTTGTGCCTGCGTGTGCCTGTGTGTTTGTGTGCGTGTGTATGCATGCATGTATGTATCAGCATGTGAGTATATAAGTATGTATTCAAGCATATATATGTTCATATATATGTATAAATATATGTGTGTGTATGTATACATTCACACACACATACATATAAACATATATATATGTATATATATATATATATATGTATGTATGCATATATATATATATATATATATATATATATATATATGAACACACACACACATATATATATGTGT
>NC_142929.1:45988298-45990798 GCF_046866305.1 Octopus bimaculoides | reverse complement strand
GTAGGTAGGTAGGTAGGTAGGTAGGTAGGTAGGTAGGTAGGTAGGTAGGTAGGTATTGTATATAACACATTAGGTTTCAAATTCTTTCATATAAAAGGAAACCGATCCTAAATCGGTCTTATAAGTCCTGCAATCTTCGAACTTGTTGAAATAACCAATGGATCGTTGAGATCCTCAATAAGACTATGCCGTGGAAAATTGTGTGAGGCGAGAAAAGCAGAAATATACGAGGCCAATTTTGTTTAGCCCTAATTAGGGTCGTTAGTCTATAAGATACTTACCTATAATTACTTCTCTTTTCTTATGTGTGATAAAGAAGCTAAAGATCAAAGCTGATCCAAAAACTATTTCACAAATGTATATTAGCGACAGAGGCAATGCTAATCCCGAGAGGTAATATTTATTCTCACTTAGACGTAGATATTCTATTACAACGAGATATTCTATTACAAGAAACTCTTATATAGGCTTCTGGTGCAAAACCCACACTCCTTTATATCACTTGCGAGGAGATAAATCCCAGCCACCTCCAGCTCCGAGACCACCAGATCACGTGATTTCGACCTTCTTTGGTCGCATCGCTGATGAAAGCTGGACAGGTAGAGATAGCAGCGACTCATCGCCCCGCCGGTGATATATACAGTAACCGCTCGAAAACAGGCACTGGTATCGCGATTAGCCAATGAGCTTGTTAAAAAATATATATTAGTGACAGAGGCAGTATTAATACCGAGAAATAATATTTATTCACACTTAAACGTAGATGTTCTGTGAGAACAAACCATACTGCGGTAGATACCATAAGAGAAGCCCTCATATTGGCTTTTGGTTCAAAAAGCACTCTTGTTCATATCGCTAGCGGGGAGATAAATCCCCACCAACTCCAGCGCCGAGACCACCAGATCACGTGATTTCGACCTTCGTTGGTTTCATCATTAATGGACGCTCAACTGCCAGAGATAACAATGACTCATCTCGTCGCAAGCGATATATAGGAAAACAGTGATTAACCAATGAGCATGTTTAAACATATGTTCTTAAAATAATTCTAATGAAGATAATGATGATAAGATTCAAACGGTGCACATAGTCAGAGTAAAGGTGGTGATAGTGCTTGAGTGGAGATATCTTAGCATGAGGTCACAAATATGAGGCTTCATAGAGGGTAAGGTATGATAAAGGAGGGAGTGAGAGAAGAGAGAAAGGTGAAATAGCGCGTAAAAATAAAATAGGAGACAAGAAAAAATATGTAAGTAGTAGTAGTAGTAGTAGTAGTAGTAGTAGTAGTAGTAGTAGTAGCGGAGAAGAAGAAGAAGAAGAAGAAGAAGAAGAAGAAGAAGAAGAAGAAGAAGAAGAAGAAGAAGAAGAAGAAGAAGAAGAAGAAGAAGATATTGCAAAGAAAAATGCAGGAAGGAGATAGTGAAGAAAGTTGAATGGATCATTTGAGAAGACCATCACACCCATTATTAGTCATCGAAAGGGGTAATACCCGGAAACTAGGCTTCCCACAAAGCTAATATATAATTACCCATGTGAGAGGGATTCCTAGAAAGGCTATATTTTTATACTTGAAACTGTAACTGGAATCTTGAAGGTTTTGAGTTTCTGCCGCCTCTGCAAAATCTGCCATTTTTAGTCCCAGTGAAATAAACTTTTTACTTTTTGCCCATGCAGCATTTGATCTTATATTTGATTTCGCTTTCTTTCAGCGACATTATGTCACCTACCAAAGTCGTTAATGTCCTCCCGCTCGGCTAACATTCTATAACAACATTTTTATTTATTTATTTACTTTTTTTTTTTTTGGTCTTTGGTCAGTGTTATTTCCTATTTGCTTCTATCTCGAAATCAAAGGAATTGACAACTATTCCCTTCAAACTTTGCTTTTTTGACCTGGACATCGATGTTTTGAATCTAACCTATTTTCCATTATATTTCAGACAAGCTCAGTGCTGAGTTGCTGAAGCACAAATATCGTTATAGCAAATACTTTGCTCAATACCTTAAATTTGCTTGTCAGTTGCTTGACCATGACCATTTGAGAATAGCCCTTTGTGACTGACAATATGTGCAACACGGATTATGGGCAAGAGTAGTGGAGGAGCATCATAACCATGTGTTGAGAGGAATTGTTTGGAAGTAACAAAAGTAAAGCTTGAAGGAAATAGTAACTATTTTTCATACTTTCTAGGGGTAAGCAAATACGAAATAACATCAGCTACTCAAGGACAAAAATCGTGTCACACAGCGTAGTCGAGTCGCGGCAAATGGTTGTGGAAGTGTTGTTTGAAATAGGCCTATGCCATGCCGACATAGCGTGTTTTCTCCGGTGAGCTACGAATCATAGACTAATGACGAGATGCATCATTCGACATGAACATCCCTTTCAGCAATCGGCATAGTTTTAGACGTGATTAATGATTTCAAGTCTAAAGCAGACGTGTCACTTATTTTCTTGTTCGTTCGTTGAACATACTGTAATGGTGTTTCGTTGTTGGGA
>NC_142929.1:45970798-45978298 GCF_046866305.1 Octopus bimaculoides | reverse complement strand
ATGAGATTCTGATGAAAATCTGGACAACGCCTAACTGGCTCACCGAAAAGAAAACCAGCTTGGTTCAGAAATCTACCGAAACCACAGACTCCCAGACAGACGCATAACATGCTCTCCTATAAGCTACAAAGCCGTAGCTTCAATAATATCGCAGAGAGAGAAGAGATATGAGAAGAAAGAAACCTGCTTTCAAAAAAATGGACTTCTTAATCTCTCGGCTATGCTGCATCCAATCACATTGTAATTTATGTATGACTATGTATATGTATGTACGTTTTATGAGGACTGCTTATTTTTTTATTGATAAGAGATTATATCTGTAAGAAGTGAGATGATGTGTTTAATTCTTTGTGTTAATGGCAATCACAAAAACAGCTAAAGCAGTAGAACATTACGACACTAGATTGAGGCTTCACATAGTAAACTTTCCTCCTCTTTACTCTCGCCTGTTTTTTATATTCCTTGAGCATATCATTGTACAACCATATTTTTTTCTTAACATATATAGATAAATGAAACTCGTAAGAAGTAACGTTGCAATCGTTTGTGTCTATAGCGCAATGTTACAAAGACTCGTGACTACACAGATTAATTACTGGTACTTGCTTATGATTGCCCACCGAAAGTGATGACAGCATCGATCCGAGACAAACTTGTAAGTAACGTTGTTATCGTTTATGTCTATGACGCAATGCTACAAAGACTCGTATGACTACAAAGATTAATTACTGATATTTGCTTGTGACAACCCATCAAAAGTGATGATAGCGTCGATCTAAGACATTCATCCTCTTCTGCCTCCAGCAAGTTGTTTCTCATGGGAGCGGACGAGGCTGACGAGACCGATACGAGATAGGCAGATCCTGTGTCACTGAGGGCACTGAAAGTGACCCCGAGCAACAGCTGCAGGGGATTGATGATGATGTCTCCTCCTTTCTTCGTGTTGTCTCCTGCGTTCGGTTTCAGAGCGCTCTACTCCAGCGACACACGGACCTCCATGCCTTCCGATTAACAAAGCTATTATTGAAGATTGGAGAAGAAAAAGAAGGTTTTAGCATGGAATGGATTAACTACGAGATGGCTTTGGAGCTTATTCCCCACGGATAGATCATAGAAGTACAAGTCGCGATTAAGATAGCACCAGTAATAAGAAGATACATAAAATTCGTTATCAGTAAATGGCTAACAGGTTTATAATTATAGACAGAGGAGGAAACTATGAGTTAGATCCATCTCTACCAGAAGACAGATATTACAAGGAAACTTTTTAGATCCATGCATTTTCTGCCTGCAATTGACGCCGGTAACTCATATTTAAGATAGAACTGATCTCAGAGTAACAATGCTAAAATAAGACAATGAACCATATTTTATGTATATGAATGATCTTAAGTGTATTCTGCAACAACTAGATCTTGAGTGAATTCATAAACAACTAGAAACATTACAACAGAGAATGCGGATTTACTAAAGAAATTGTATGAGATTCAGTTTAGAAAATTCGGCAAGGCTGCCTTGAAGATACGAAAATTAATTAAGAACAGTAACATCCTGCTAGATATATAAACTAATATAAGAGAATTAGACTAGACACAAACAACAAATACTTAGGAATCAATAAATTAAACAATAAACAACAAACTCAAATAAAGATGGCGAAAGAATATCATTGATGAATTAAATTAATGGTTAAACTATAGCTAAATGGAAACAATAAGCAATATGCATTAACCCTCTAGCTGCTCTAGTTATAAGTTAGTTATAATATTCTTAGTTGGATGGTAAATAAACTGGCAAAGCTAGACAGGAAAACAAAGTAATGATATTTTTGAGAGTATACCACTCAAATTCTAACATAGAATTATTGTATTTACCACGAAAACAGAGCCATGGGGACCTTATGCAAGCCATTTACATACAAAAAGTATGGGTCGACTCATGGTTATTCAAAATGAAATTTTCCGAAGCCTCGTATTGAGACAAAACCTGAGGCCACGTGGTTGCGAAGCGAAGTATTTCACAAATCGGAGACATATATATGTGTATGTAAGTATGTATGTATGTATGTATGTAGGTAGGTAGGTAGATAGGTAGGTAGGTAGGTACATATATATAAATATATATATCGTTTGCAAAAAATCATAAATCTGAAAGGAGAAGCACACTCAAAGATATATTGCGTTTGAGAATTTAAAAAATCACTTCTTTAACTTTCTAAGACATCTCAACAGTTCTAAAAGCAAACTTCGTTTGTTTGTTTACGTTTATCGTAATTTGAATTTATATATATATATATATATATATATATATATATATATATATATATATATATATATATATATATATATATATATATATATATATGCGTGGGCGTGGATGTGTGCTAAGATGGTAGGAAGCTTCGGTCCCACTGCGTGTCCCAAAAGCCTTGTGGATGATAGAACCTGAACGAACCCGCCGTATATATACATACATGTGTGTGTGTGTGTGTGTGTGTGTGTGTGTGTGTGTGTGTGTGTGTGTGTGTGTGTGTGTTTGTGTGTGTGTGCTTGTCTCACCGCCATCGCGTGACATCCGATACTGATAGAATAAGTACTAGGCTTACAAAGAATATATCCTGGGGTCGATATCTTCAACTAAAACTCTTTAAGGCGATGCTCCATCATGGCCACAGTCAAATGACTGAAACAAGTAAAAGAATATATAGTTTAATTATTTTTAAAAGCCAAAATAACACAACTTATGAAAGATTAATAATATAAGTCGACCGTTAGCACTATATTACCAGGTATTTCAATATTTACTTCTTCAGAAAATTTACAGTGGAAAGTGTTGATAGCTGATGTCTCTATTCTGTAGTGTGTGTACACACACTACAGAGCAGGAGTATTGGGGGAGCATCATAGCCATGTGCTGAGAAGAATTCTTTGAGATTGGAATAAATGTAACAAAAGCAAAGTTTGAAGGAAATATTAACCATTTTTCACACTTTAGAAAATAACGATTGCTACTCAAGGACAAAACTCGTGTTACACAGTGTTATAACACCACTCATTCTGGATTGATTTGGAGTTAAACTTCAGATTTGATGTTGAACTACAAGAAAACGACAACATAACATTATGATTATTTACTACTGTGGCTTTCATTTAATTTGTAGAAACACAAATAATTTCGCAACGGAAATGAAGTCAGTGATATTAATAATCCTACAGATACGGCTCATTTACTTTTCGATAAGTGTATCTTTGTTAATCGTCTCAGCGTTGCATTAAACATGGACCACTGATCCGACATAGACTAATCCGCTAATTTCTTGGGATGAATCTTAGTTTGTAAACTCTAAGATCTGAATATTAAAATAAACCAAACGAATCCGTACAATCCACAGTACGGATTACATTATTAACCCAAGAGAATTCTAACGAGGTCGATTGATCTGCTAGAAATATCTTCCAAATCCACACAAAATCGTCTAAGTTAGTAAGATGTTATATGATGTAATCTTCTTTAACTTTTACCTGATTCGATCAGTGCTGGGGCAGTACCTTTAAGGAATTAGTTGAACAAATTGGCCCTAGTGTTTATTTTTCAGGCCTAGTACTTACTCTGCCAGTCTCTTTTGCCAAACTGCAATGCTTTACAGGGATGTATACAAACCAACACCGCTGAATTGCTAAGTTACGGCAGCGTAAACAAGCCAACAGGCGGTGGTGGGGGACTAACACAGACACAAAGGTATACACACACAGATATATACGATGGCATTCTTTCAGCTTCGAAATCCACTCACAAGACTTTAGTCGGCCCGGGGCTATATTAGAAGATGCTTCCTCAAGGTGTTACGCAATGGGATTGTGGGATTGAAGCCGGAAACGTAGTTAAGAAGCAAACTTCTTACCACACAGCACGCCGGCGCCTATACTCACAGAGGTCTTTTTAGTTTCCGTCTACTTGTCTGAGTGTATAATTGAAGCAAGGCTCGCTTCAGCTTTAGTTAAAGCGACTTTCGATGTCCGGTCGAGTAGGTGGGCGCTGCGGCTTTCGTGCTCACCGCGAGTGGTAACCCGGGTGCAGTCGATTGAGAGCGCAATAACTTCGTGCACGAGAATTACTGACATTTTGTATGGACAATAGTCAGTGAAGGTCTTCCACGGTCACGAGTGGACAGCGCTCTCTTCTCTCCCCACGTGACCGGTGTTCGACCAAGTCTGACCTTTCTTTCTTGGTTCGGCCGCCGTCCGTGCAACATCTATATTCCTCCCTGTGCCTGTGAAATCTTGTATCCCTGCCGTAAGGTTTTACTTCTACACACGCCAGCTTAATTTAATTCGTCCTTAGTCGAAAGACACCTGTTGTTATGTCCTGGTATTTGTATTTGTGTAACATTCTCCGTTTTTTTTTTCGTCCTTGTTTTTGTATACATTTGCTGCTTTCTTCCAAGAAATCTAATGCACTTAGCTTAGTTTTTCCTTGGAGCTGGCCAGATTGGAGCAATCTCGAGTATAACCAGCCGAAATTGCAAAGATAATCTGGAACTCGACTGAGGAAAGAAAACTTTGAATGACTCATCCTTGTTTTCTTTGTATCGGGTATCTGGATGTTTTGTTGTCCCTTTTTTGTATTACCTAACTGTCTGGATGTTTTGCGTTCTTGTCCCATTTTGTAGTTTATATATATATTTAATTAAATTAGGCAGCTGTTTAGCAATATATCACCAAAATGGAAAACTATAACTGTCATTAAATATGACAGAGGATGTTAGAATGCCTACAATGCTAGAAATAAGAGCTAAAGTGCTCTGATGCTGCAGTCAACGCACATAACTGTATACATACATAGTGACAGCAACCGTAGTTTTCCTTTTTGGTGATACATAGCTAAACAGTTGCCTAATTTAATTATCTGTATACACATTAGCGATTCGCTATATCATCCATAGATTTCTATGGTGTAGCCATATATACTGCTGGGGATCTCGTCCGGAATCTGGTGAGTTGTGCCGACCCTGCTGATGAGCGCTTCAGTCTGAAAGTCGAAACCATCGATGGTCCAGGGATACCGTGACTACCACTTTTGGCCGTTTACGCATTGACTACAGCATCAGAGCACTTTAGCTCTCACTTCTAGCATTGTAGGTATTCTGCGAACGAAGATAAGCTTTCCATAAGATAGGCGAAGGAAACTAAACTTTACAAATCCTCTACTAAGGACCTGCGTCAATTTTTTTTCTCTCTCTGATGAAGATGGAATAGTCCAGTACTAAGTGGAAAGCTTACCGTCGTCCGCTAAGAAATGCTGATGTGCACATCTATTATGGCAATCGCTGTAAGAGACTATCTGCACAACTTCTTACTTCCTTGTTTCTATAACAAGTCAATTGTAATAAATATAAATAATATAAATGAGCCTTTTTAAAGCCTAGTCAGTCTCACGGGCCCGGTTTCCCGGTTTCAATGGCGTATGTGTTCCCAGCTGGACGGAACGCCAGTCCATCGCAGCGATTTCTTGTCCACCATGTGGTCGATTTCCTGTTCACCATGCAGTCGATTTTCTGTTCACCGTGCGGTATTTTCCAAGTAATTGTTGTCGCTGAAATACCAACATCAGATTGATATACCGCGTGACCTTTCTCAACCAGTTGTAAGCTAACGTTCAGTAGTAAACATTGACTCTCTTCAATGGAACTCTCATTCAGACCCAGTGGCCGAAGACTAGCCACTCACTTGAAACTCAGAGTACGAAGGAATCTGAATCAAAACTATTTTGATCTATACATGTAACTCCCAATAAATGTGTTGGGTGCCCGTCTTTCGTATACATATATATATATATATATATATATATATATGTGTGTGTGTGTGTGTGTGTGTGTGTGTGTGTGTGTGTGTGTGTGTGTGTGTATGTATGTATGTATGTATGTATGTATGTATGTTTGTATGTAATTTTTCCAACACGTTAACATATTGGGTTTCGAACTTGGAACCACATGATCGCGCAATGAGCTTTAAATCAATCTGCTCAGGCTTGGGTGGATTAAACAATAACAATAATGTCTAAAAAGATATGGACCCACGTTACCCATTGGCCTGCTACAGATACCAGACAAATCTCCTTCCGTTCACACATTACAGTCTTAGAAAACGAGAAGGGATGTTGGACTATATAGTCCTAGGTGTACAAACAAGACGGAAGAGTCACGGCTAGAACATCTTTTACCATAGATCTATGTGAATACGTCTACTGTTGCAAATAAGGAAAGTACACATTAGATAATTGATTCCAAGATATATTATGTCTGAATGCAATCTGAAACAGAAATTACAGTCAGTTCAGTTTACATATAAAGCATTAATCAAGCTGTCTGGCAAAGCCGAACATCAGCAAAAAACATTGAAGTCACGCTCAAACTTTTATTCTTAAAAACAGATACATGCTCACACATACACACGCACAAACACATACACACACATGCACACACACACACACATACTTACATACATATATATATATATATATATATATATATATATATATATATATATATATAAGAACATTGTGTGTGTGACAAAATATTACAGCTAGCAATATATATATATATATATGAGAGAGAGAGAGAGAGAGAGAGAGAGAGAGAGAGAGAGTGAGAGAGAGAGTGAAAGAGAGAGTGAGAGAGAGAGAGAGAGAGAGAGAGAGAGAGAGAGACAAACAGAGAAAGAAAGAAAGAAAGAAAGAAAGAAAGAGGTTAGAGACAGGTAATCTCTGCATAGAATACACTTCGTAGTGCTCAAGAGATTTAAACTTGAGCAGATAGAGGAGTAAATGTAAAGACAGGTAAGTTAGACAAGTCGGTATACAAAAAATATTAAATACATTTAATATTAGAAAATGAACATATGTTCACATATAAAAAAAAAAGTTTGACTTACACAGAATAGAAATGATATCAGGTAATAAAGGGGTTGAAAAAGAGTTTTACGAGTCCAACAGCCTGTTTCTGAGGGTTTGATGGTCGAAAATAATGACTGTAAATGGATTCCGTCATCGGATAATACCAGCTTCCATCTTCAGGGAAGAAATTTTACATTTGAAGTGTTAACAGAATGGAGTTTAAAGATGAAATGATTTTGTGGAGAATTAAATGCATTCTTTCGAATACACTTAGTTCTCCACAAAATCATTCTATCTTTAAACTCCATTCTGTCAACACCACAAATGTAAAACTCTTCCTTGAAGACGGAGGCTGATATTATCCGATGACGGAATCAATTTACAATCATTACTTTGGACCACCAAGTTCTGAGAAACAGTTACTGGACTCGTAAAACTCTTTTTCAACCCCATTCGTTCCTGATATAATTTCTATTTTATGCAAGTCGGGCCTTTTTATATGAAGATTGTTGTGTCGACGCCCCCAGGTGAAGAAGTAGGATCTCCCAAGACATATAAATAGAGGTAGTTTGGCCGTGGTAGTGGGTTGAGTAGCAGTCGAGTGGCAGT
>NC_142929.1:45948298-45963298 GCF_046866305.1 Octopus bimaculoides | reverse complement strand
AATATGCAGGACACTGCAGGAGAAACAAGGATGAAATATCCAGCGATCGCCTTCTCTTGAAATCCACGCATACACATACTGGTACCGGTAGACTGACAAGAGCACCTATGAAATAACTTGTGGAAGACACCGGATATCAAGTCGAAGATATGAAAACTACGATGGAGGATCGAGACAGCGTGGAAGAGTTGCATTGCTCTGGACGAGATAGATGGATGGATTGATAGCAGTTTCGTAATTTGCTGTATAAATGCATATTTCAGTAGCTGTTTCTTTCGGGAGTCTGTTCCTTACAATTCCAATGTCGGTATAGGTATTTAGCCTCTTCTTCCTCCTCCTCCTCCTCCTCCTCCTCCTCCTCCTCCTCCAGTAAAATGCTAGTCCTGCAAGTTCAAAGTCGTTCTAAATATGACTATTTTGTCATTTTTTTCAAACATATTGCATCTCGAACATCATTACCTAGTATGTCCTCCCTCGTTGCCTTTATTATGTTGTTCTTTAGCCCAAATAGAAGCATGAACAAACAGGCCAGAAATCTGAACGAAATCTTGCCGGCCGTGATCATCTTGTCTTTTTGTCTATCAAGCAAAACATTGTCCAATTTTCTTGCTTAGCTCGAGCTCAACTTTAGGCAAATGTATGATTAAAAGCATTACAATTATGAGAATCCGATCTTCTCCACTAAGGACTATATTATGCAGTGTCTACTTCTTTTTCAAGATGGTAGGGTGTGACCTGAGGTAGTCAATTTCGCTGATATTTCTAACAGATCATTGGATGAACATATGTCATGTTTTGATGCCTATAATATTTTCTGTGATTTTATATGATTTTATATATCTTTAAACGCTGTAAAATCTATTTGCTTATATACGTATGTATGTATATATATGTGTGTGTGTGTGTGTGTGTGTGTGTGTGTGTGTGCCCGTGTGTGCGTGTGTATGTGTGTGTATGTGTGTGTATATATGTACATATATATATATATATATATATATATATATATATATATATATATATATATACATATATATATATATATATATATATATATATATATATATATATATATATATATATATATATATACACACATACACATATACATACATATATAATCTGTACTGTTCAATGATGGAGTAAGTGCCATGTGTATGTGTGCCTGTACAAGTGTTTAGGCATTGTTTCTGTGAAGCTGATATGTATGTATGTATGTATGAATAAATGAAGGAATGAATGCATACGTATATGCACATGTATGTGCGTGTTTGTAGATTGTAAATCAATTGAGTTAGCTTATAGAGATAAGATGATGACATCAGTTTCACATATTACAAATTAACATAGCTTTTAAGCAATTTGTTATTATTATTTTTGCGTTCTTCAAATTATTATCATCATCATCATCATCATCATCATCATCATCATTATTAAAATAAAGAAATCATCATCATCATCATCATCATCATCATCATCATCATTATTATTATTATTATTATTATTATTATTATTATTATTATTATTATTATTATTATTATCAAACATGTTTATGTTAAATTAAATCATATTATAAATATTCATTTTCATTGTTATAATCATGTATTTGTTTCCCTTTCTATTTATTTCCCTCTAATATAAGATGTATGTTTTACGATATATATATATATATATATATATATGTATATATATATATATATATATAAACATTTATGTATACATATATATGTACATGTATACATATAACTTGTATGTATATGTATGTGTGTATGTGTGTGTGTGCGCGCACGCATTATGTATACATGTATATGTATATAAAATTCTCTTCAAACACTATATGACAATAAAAAAATGTGTAATCATCATTATTATCATCGTTGTCATTAACAACATCAGTAGTAGCACATCGTCATATTAATATTTATTAGGCTCCTTTCATCTCATCATTCATAACTATTATTGCTGTTGTTTTGTTGCTGTTTATTTTATTTTATTTTATTTTATTTTATTTTATTTTATTTTATTCGGGTTTGTATACACAGTGTATGTATTGACATCTGTAGAATGAAAATAATCTTTCTTTTGCTGAGGTCTGAAAACTTCAGACAGAAAATACATTCCTTTGTATATTAGCAGTTCCAAGCAATGTTAATTTTTGTCTGTTTGAGGTCGTACATAAAATTTCATTTCTGATTTTTTCTTCCTTTTTATTTTTTATTCAGAAAATCAGCCTAATGCTCCGACTATCAATGGATTTTACACTTGTACTCACTTCTCCCAGCAATCTAGGCAGTTCTAAACCAATTTCTGAATATTTATGAAATAATTTCTCCAATACTCAAGTTTTGAAAGATGTAGCCATGTAATTATAAAAATTTCTGGCTTATTTCTTGATCAGCAATAAATAGTAGTCTCAATCCATCACCTACTTTAAAATCAACAATACCACCACCCTCACCCTACCATCACCACTTCCACCACCATGAGGCTCGTCAGTGGCATTAACGGGGACCAACTCTGTTGGAAGAATTCGAACTAGGTTTCTTATGTGTGAGAGTAAAAAACTTGATCTTTTGATGGGTTGCATCTTATTCTTGCGGCATATGAATCGGAGTTTGTTTCTTTCTTTTTTCCAACTGTCTTGGAGGCCTTGCAAAATGGCTTAGCTGGTGTCATTTCTCTTCTGATAATGATTAATCGTCAGTTTCGATTATGTGTATTAAGGCGCTCAATCAACTGAACGCTGTGCTCATTGATCTGGCGTTTAAGTAACTGATCATTCTACAGACACGTGTACCCTTAACATAACTCTCAAACGGAGTCAATGTGACTCGTTGTAACAAGGTTAACCATTTAAAATATTGATTCAATTTATCCAATAGACGCTCACATAGTTTCCGATTATCCAATGTTACTCAAAAGGCTTGGTCTGACCAGGGAATATGGTAAAAAAAAAACTCTTCTCTAAGATTCTACGCAGAATGGCAGAATGGCAGATTGGCTTCGCAAACATGAGGTCGCACATTCTTCTTGCAAAGTCATGAACAAATGCAATAACAATTTTGGGATCTGTTCAGTTTGGCGCACAGATTCTTAAATTAATTTTTTTAACTAAACAGTTTGAAACTTTGCATACTGGTGGAATGTCTCACGCAGAACATGGTTTACTTTGAACATTTTTGACAAAATTTGGTATTTTAGAAGTTATTTCGTGTTAAAGTGGTCGTATTTGGGTAATTTCAACCAATCAACTTCCGGGTTATCTCTACTAAATGTCACCACTCTCTTCTATTCGTATGTCGAGCGAAGACGATGCCACCTTTATCCTTTCTTCCCTTCTAGTCAACACCGTGCATTCCTTACTCTTTCCTTCCCTTCTATACTATGAACTAGTAACCAGCGAGCGAACTTGTCACTGCCACTACAATTACCGTATTTTCCGGTGTATAAGCCGTTATTTGTTTTGTTTTACTTTCATGTTTTGATAATCTTATTTTTAATCAAATAAAGACTTTTATATTGAAATGTGTTTGTTATTGATTATAGTAAGATAAAAATCATGACAATAACAATACATCTCATTGTTGTATAATAAGGCAACAAAAAAAGCTAGCTGCGGACTCGTAGCTCTATAGGTCTTTTAAACACCGGAACACTTTATGTTTGGATAAAAGACCGATGTCCGCCAAACGAATTAATATATCTAAATAATATTTCTTCTTTCTTGGTGTTGATTCTTCGATGTTTACTGGTTACTCCGATGCGAGAACCCCACTGAAAAAGAAAAAAACGTGTAATATGCAACACAAGCAATAAACAAAAAATAGAATAGAACAGAGTGGTGACATCTAGTAGAGATGACCCGGAAGATGTTCCTCTTCGATTACTATCGCAAACAGAAGTATCTTTCTTGAACTGAATACACGTCGTTGATTGGTTGAAATTACCCAAATACGACGAATTTAACACGAAATTACTTCTAAAATACCAAATTTTGTCAAAAATGTTCGAAGTAAACCATTTTCTGTGAGTCATTCCACCAGTATACGAAGTTTCAAACTGTTTAGCTGAAAAAAATTAATTAAAAAATATGTGAACCAAATTGAACAGATCCCAAATTTTTCTTTTATGATTCGGCTTGTTTAGATTTTAAAGTAACTTGGTTCTTTTCCCATATCATTTTCATAACACCAATGAACCACTTAATATTGTCTAACCCTTATTTCGGTAAACATTTTTCGTTTGTTTCTATGCTACCGAACATTTATGAGGGACTATGTGGTTGATTATCTCATCAAAACTTCTTCACCATCGACATTCCAGCTTGATATTGTCCTTTAACTTCTACTTGTTTCAGTCATTAAACTGTGGCCATGCTGGGGCGCCACTGTCAAGAAGTTTTAATCGAATAGATCGCTCCCCATAGTTGTTTTTTTTTTTTAAGCCTGATACTCATTTTATCAGTCTTTTTGCCGAAGTGCTAAGTTGCGAGGTCATAAATACATCAACATCGGTTGTCAAGCTCTGGTGGGGGACAATCACAAGCACAAAAACACACACACATACATAATTACATATATACATATATTGGGTTGTCCGGAAAGTTCGTGCCAATTTTTAAAGGAAAGAAAAAGGTCAATAAATACTTGCCATTACATCTTTAATCAACCAAATATGAACCATTTTGTTGCACAATGCGTCTCCATCTTTCCTTTAACTTGAAAATATTTTCTTCCCAGAATTGAGATGGTTTCATGGCAAATAAGTCGAAAGGCAAGTTACTATAAATCAGCACGAACTTTCCGGAGAACCTAATATATACATACATACACACACACACACACACACATACACACACACACACACACACACACACACACACACATACATATATATATATATATATATATATATATATATATATATATATATATATGACGGGCTTCTTTCAAATCTCCTACATAATCCACTGCCAAGGTTTGGAGCGGCCCGGAGCTATGGTAAAAGGTACTTACCCAAGATGTCACGCTGTGGGACTGAACCACTGGTTAGAAAGCACATTTCCTAACATACTGCCAGGCCTGTGTCTGTCTAACTACATCTAGTTAAATTACATCGGTTCTGAGCTGCAATTAGCAATTCTTCAACCACCAACTTTAGAGCAAGATGTGGTTCTGTTATTTGTCGTGCTCTGACTTATTTATGAGCCTTAATACTTGTCTTCATACACCTGTATATCTTCCAATAAGTTTGATAGTAATTTTGTCATGTCGTCTGATATATTTTGGCGTGACAACTGTGGAGCATCCAAATAGTATGTGGCCGATTATATCATCAAACTTTCCGCAAACGAACATTCATATCTCTTGGTATTGCGCTTCAAAATGTATCTAGGGGTGATACATTGCTCTTGAGTCGCAGTTATCGAGCTTTCGGCTGTCATCTTTGAAGCAAGAAGTAACTCTACTCTTTGTTGCAGTCCAATTTATTTAATCATTTTAAAAAACTGTGCGGTGAGAAGTTTCGTTTCCTATATAATAATTACTTTTGTCCTATGAGGTTAGAGTTGGAATATAGACTAAAGAAGAGTGGGAAGCTCTCAGGAAGAGTTTTAAAAAATAATAATAACAGAAAAAATAACAAGAAGTCAAGCAGAAAGCATACAGGATGCCAGAAGGAAAGCTTACCATCATGGAGTCACTCGGTTTTACAGACAACCAGAAGGAAATGCACGCCTACGCAGTTTAATGTTATACCTGAACGAAAAGAATCCAGATAATGTGCTTCTTGGAGACGAGACTGGGGACCATTACCAGCCAGCCAGAAAAGATAAACTCTTCATTTTTAAGATCATATTTACTCTGAATTATTTTACAGATTGTTTCCAGGTTATCGGACACTGCCTGCCTTGTTTGACTGATCACCACCCCTGCTAAGTCCCCAACACTTTTAAATGTAGCAGATTGAAATACGGAGAGCGTAAGAACTCAGAGTGTGCCATACTCTAATACAGCCTATGTAGCACGTCTGTGTGTGTGATGGTTGCGTTTAAATCATAGTTTTTTAATTATATGTGTGTTCTGTATAATTACCAACGTTTTTTTTTTCTTTAATATTAAATTTTAACATGTCTTAATGTATTGTGTAATATGTCTTGTTTTTATGTAACTTTCTAATACCCATGGTAAAGACTTACTACTGCGAAATGTCTACAGCCTATCTCCTCTAGCATGCACCGGCTCCTTCATTTATTTCTGCAACAATCCTCCACCAACTCCTTGATATTTCAACCTCTTCTTGTCCAGAACCTTCTAAATTCTCTTCTCCCTATACACAGTTTGCACCAAACAATTTGACAAACAGAAAAATAAACAAACGTTTTCAGTTATATATCAAAACTACTCAAAAATGGCTCTAAAATTGTTAAATTAAAAGATGTAAATAGTATAATCCAGGATTTCCCAAACATGTTTTCATAACACCCACATAAAACATTTTGTTACTCACTACCCATTTAACCCTTATAGTATGAGAGTGTTGGTTGCAATTGGAATTAAAATAAATGTAAACAGATTTATTATTATACTTATAAAGAGACGTTATTTATTAATACAATTAAAACCAGAATAATTACGATAGCGATTAGATTAAAATAATAAGCGGTTATTATTTATTAAAGGGTATCTATTGTTAATGAACAGCAGTATATTTTGCAGTATTCTGTTTCTGCTTTGATAAAAGTCGTAAATCTCCACGCTACATTATTTCCATTAGCTTTCTATTGATAGTCGAAATTTGGGTTGCCTCGCTTAAACCTTTCTCCCTTAAACACGATGAGGAAATAAAAACTATACTGGTTTCATTTCACAATAAAGGAAATTTCATACTACATTATGGTCATATTTCACACAAGCCTTGGTTTCCAAAACTCAGCTTTACTTCGCCATTTTGTAACTCAATGATTGTCTCCTGCAACTCATGTTTCTTTTTATTCTTTGCTATTTAATACAAAAATAAATTCCTTACGGTTCAGTTGCCTTGTGGCATATCTTGGTTGAAAGATGGCAGTCACTGTTTTCAATAAACGTGGTCATACGTAAAATTATGCACTCGAATATTAAAGTTGCTGCTTCAGCTGAATAGAAAGGTTAGATTCTCTGTAATTGTTTCCCGTCACAGCAGGTTAATAAGGAAATACAACGATTTTTACCCCGGAGATATACATGACATAGATACAATGAATAGAATAAAGCATATGTGTTTTTAGCACATGGATTTTATTTCTTATTTTAACTTTGTCATGTCATCAAATAGATTTTTGTTTTAATTAAATATTATTTCCGTGTTAGCAACAATTTTAAGGATATATGCTTTTACATGTCGTCTTTTCAATACATTCAAAATATTTTATGCATCGTAAAATTACAAATAGAAATTAATTATTTATTCTTCTAAAAACATATATCACGGTATTATTTATTGTTGCATATAATTTCAATTAGACATTCTATATATAGATTTTTCCAATTTCATTTCAATTTATACTAGGTTTTTAATTGTTTGTTACAAGATGCTATTTCGTTTGTATGTTGCTTATTAATTTTTCTCCCTTATAAATTGTAGATATACCCACCATTATGTGCAAGCGGAAAAATAGTGATAATGCTTAAAGTAATTACTACCAGTTTAATATATATGCATGTGGGTACGTGCGAGTGTGTGTGTGTGTGTGTGTGTGTGTGAGTGTGTATGTATGTATATATATATATATATATATATATATATATATATATATATATATATATATATACATATACATATATATATACATATACATATATATAGGCATATAGATACATACATACGTACATACATACATAATACACATATATACATGCATACAAGCTCATACATATAAATATATATACAGAAACTAGAAACGAAGTTCACCACTATAATATAAATTACGTGCGATGAGGATTTATTACTACTCTACTTTCCGTTAATCGGAGATGTATGTGTCTAAGAAAATGTATTTTCTATGCTATCGAGTTATAGAGCTATGGAGGCGTCATGTCTAAAAGAACACTTTTCAAAATATCACGCGGGGAAAATTTCGTGTAATGAGACAGCTACAAAAGATAAATGAGTCATTTGAGCCCAACTCTAGGTATATTTAAAACAACGTAAGCTAAAATCTTTTCACCATAATTACTAGCTAACAGTAGAAAACTACTTATTGTTGAAGAGACTCTAATAATCTGCTAAGTTCCCGAAGTTCTACCCATAGTCCTTCAAGTAGATGGTGATATTTTAAATCGTTTTTTTTTTCTTTCTTTCTTTCTTTCTTTATATCATTAGTTGCACTGCATTTCGCCAGATTGATTAAATGGAAGGATATACAGAAGGACAGCTATGCATGGAACTGCAAAAGAAAGATTTTAATATT
The DNA here is from genome assembly GCF_046866305.1 of Octopus bimaculoides. Taxonomy (NCBI): domain Eukaryota; kingdom Metazoa; phylum Mollusca; class Cephalopoda; order Octopoda; family Octopodidae; genus Octopus; species Octopus bimaculoides. Next base: position 45,954,852 of record NC_142929.1, on the reverse strand, counting down.
CAGTTTGATTGAACTCTACGAGGCAATGAGATTATATTGATGGCCTGTGTGTATATTGTCAAAGACAGAAGAGTCTAACAAGATATTCTTTTTGGTATATCATTAAAACAGAGACCGAACATAGGGGAAAATTCTCGGGGTGTTTGCTCTGCGTTCAAATTCTGCCAATGTCGATGAAATAATATTCCGGTCTAGTACATGGTCTGACAGTATCCCTCCACCCGCTCTCCTCAGAACTGTTGGCTTTGTGCATAGATTCCAAACAACTGGCGGAATTATTCGAGCTTCGTATTTCTTCTGGCTCTACGTTTTTAAGACAAAGTACAAAGTTCTAGATTCAACACAATCGATTAAAACTCCTCCCCACAAATTACTGGTCTAGCACCTCTATTAGAAACAAGTATTGACATTAGATCAGAGTATGAGTAGAATAGTTAGCGCCTCGAACAACATGCGTAGCCGTATTTCGTTCAACTTTTTAAGTTCTAAGTACAAATTCTAGGGATTTTGCCTTTCATCTCTCAGGAATCAATAACATGTAGTACCAGTCATGTACTGGAGTCGATAGAGTCGATTTATTCCTTTTCCTCAAAATTATTGGCCTTATGCCTAAATTAGAAAAATGTTGTTGTTGCTGCTGCTGCTGCTGCTGTATTTCTCAGAGTATATAAGTTTCTATTAAGCATTACGTAGAATTATAATTTGTAGTTTTTATTCTTTAGTTATCTATTAAGCATAACATAGAATTCTTGTTTGCAGTTTTTGTTCTTTAGATATCTAATGACGTCATAAATTTTAGTAGATAAATATCCTCGTTTTCTACGTTAGGTTTCTTTTATGTAGATTTCAAATTATCTAAAAATATGGAATTAGGATGGGTTTTTTTTTAATATTTTATTTTCCTCAATTAAATTAGTTATTCAATGACGTCGCTTTTTGGTTGAATGAATGTCTAAACTTAAATTTGGTTTGGTGTTTCCTTTTATTAGCGTTTTTTAACAAGTTAACTTTTCTCTGATATTCAGTTAGAATTTCACAAATTTGGATTACCTTGATAATGTTGTGCTGACATAAATTTTCGTACATATTATTATTAATTTTAATGATATTATGTATAGCTATATATCTATATGTGTATATATGAATGTGTGTGTGTGTGTTAATGCAATTGAAACAACTATTGAATTTTTAAGGTGTCATCTAAAATAAAGATACGATTTCCTTCGTACATATTATTGATTGTTGTTAATTATCTGAATTTCTTAAAATTCTGCATAAGGATTGTTGGATTTACCTGCCATACGTGAGGATTTACGTGGGATTTGCATTCTTCATACATTTACTGGTATCTCCTTGTTGGAAATTTAACCTTATTCCTTTATATTGGGTGCTTACCTTATACCTGCCAGAATTTTTTAATCCCATTTTTTCTTCTATTTATATACTCTATTATTCTCTTGGTCTGGAGTGCTTACGGTGGATTTTCATTGATATGGAGAAAATTTTCATCGACACATCTTTAAAAGATATACCTTCACCAACTAAAAAAGAATATATGAAAATTTTTATTAATAAGACTAATTCACTTATCTACCGTATGAAGTGGCGTGCCTACTACTTCGATAGGAAGAGTAATGGTGATGGTATTTTTGATATTGATATTAGTCATATTAAACAATTTTTTACATTCAGAAAGATACCACCTTTTAATCCATTATTAGCAGATTTGGAAACTGAACTGTGGAATATAGTTAAAAGCGTTAAATAATTCCATCGATTCCCTATGAAAAGAAGCACTCATCTTAAAAACTTGTAACTTTTATTGAAAGAATTTAGAAGTAAACTTGGAGTTCTTGTTCATTCGGATAAAACTGGAAATTTTTATCATCTGGAACCATTGGTAAGTTCGGGTCATGCTGTTGTACTGGAAAATCAGCGACAACAGATTTAACATTCCACGAAAATATTAGTGTTGCTTCGTCATCGAAGCGTGGTATTTGATAGGACCGTGACATCACTGCTTTTAGCATGGAGTAGTAAGAGTGAATTTAGCGTCCGATGGCCAGTTGCTGTCATGTATATTTGTTATAATTAGCAACCACAGATAAATATTACGCATCCAAATCATGTTTTTAGCGTAGTGTGGGCAGATGTTTTCATGCGTGTATGTGTGTGTGTGGGGGGGGGGGGGGGGGTATGAGTGTTTAAGCGAAATATTTTATTTCAAAATAGTATTTTTTCCCAACATAAAAATTTCTCCGCATTTTTTTTTCATATCTATATTTGATTTATATATATATATATATATATAGATGCACTTGCATAGCAAGTGACCTGATCTGAGATCGTGTGCTGGAACGAAAACAATTGCAGCGTGGAAGGTGTTTATAAGCCATTTAAAATAACACACAAAATCCGTTAGATTCACTTCAACATTTAAATTTCATTTGGCAAAATATTTTCGTCGCTTTGAGACCGCGACCTGTTCACTGACAAAATTCTGTGCTGCACAGAATTTTGTCAGTGAACAGGTCGCGGTCTCAAAGCGACGAAAATATTTTGCCAAATGAAATTTAAATGTTGAAGTGAATCTAACGGATTTTGTGTGTTATTTTAAATGGCTTATAAACACCTTCCACGCTGCAATTGTATATATATATATTTCTTTCCTTTCCTGAGCGTCCAGTAATACAATATCTGCATCACGTCTTCGCGTTGTTGTTTTTTGTTGGGGGGGGGGTCGGTTTTCTTGTTTGAACTCACTATATATATATATATATATATATATATATTAATCAAAGTGTATAGTGTTATATATCCGTCAGGGCCGATCTTACTGATCGGTTTCGCGCTAAGGGTTCAACGGAGTGTTAGGAACCAGAGATATCAGTTACGGAATGGGCTGGTCAGAGTGTAACCATCGGTTTTGCACCTATAAAGTGCTTAGTTGTATAGGTGACTCGTCACACTGAAACAGTTATGTACTTCCGGCCATTTGAGTCTCTGACCGACCATAACAATTAACTTCCTAAAAAATATATGACTACTTTAATATTTTAGAGTGTGCTTCTTTTTCACACATATGAACTACTGACGATATACAGATGGATAGATAGATAGATAGATAGATAGATAGATAGATAGATAGATAGATAGATAGATAGATAGATAGATAGATAGATAGATATGCATATACTTTCACCACCGTCTAATGAAACAACTGTCCACGCTTCCTATTATTATTTTCTCTGTTTATTTCCTCATATTCCTTTCTGTTGAAGAACGTAAGCTCGAAACGTTAAAGACTTTCTCACTTTCCCATCAAACTAATACACCTGCTTGTTATTCATACACTTGTCTTCGTCTTTTGTTTTTCTGTAAATTTCCACTATGCGTGTGTGTGTGTGTGTGTGTGTGTGTGTGTGTGTGTGTGTGTGTGTGTGTGTGTGTGTGTGTGTGTGTGTGTGTGTATGTGTGTATACACTCGCTTTTTCTTTAACCTGGACAGTAAATTGTGATTTTAACAACTGTGATTCAACAACTTTCATTTATCCAGCAGTTATTTGTCGCTCCAATATTTCAGCGGCCTTTTATACTATGTAGGAGAAAGGCTTTCGTGTTGAACTGCAATTAAAATACTCTTCGCTGTAAGTTTTGTAGTCTAGGTATCATAACAACTGCTGTGGTCTAGATATCATAACAACTGCTGTGTATTTTCTGTAGCTAATTCTCCTACACCTTGTTACGTCAGGTAACAGACATGTCGCTGTTTTGCTTGTTATGGTATTAGCACGACATTTTGCAATTAGATTTTTCATTTTATGAATAATGATTTCTATTTTGGTTTCTGCATTCTTTTTACATCTGACTCTTACCTCGCTTTCTATTTTATATTTACTGGACTCTGTGATGACGCAAAATATTACTTTATTTGTTTTGCTCTCATCTTTACTTTTCAATACATAATTTTATAATTGTTTCCTACTACAGATGTTTCCTACTTCCCTGCGTTTGTGATATATATATATATATATATATATATATATATATATATATATATATATATATATATATATATATATATATATATATATATAGTTTCTGAGTAACTTTTGTATAATGTATTCTAAATGCAGTCATTATTTTCTTTATTTTCCTATTTGGCCTTGCTAATTCACTTAGCTTTCTGTTGAGAATACTATAAGTGTAATTTATTACAGTAACAACTAAATTATTAATACCTTTTGCTTTATTTTTAGCATTTAGTTCTGTTTTAAGTATTAATCTAATGCATTTTTAATACTGTTTCTCGGTCTTTTTCTTTCATTTGTTTGTGTTGTACTTAGTCTTGTTCATTGATTTCTAAGTGCCTGTAACTATGTCCTTGGTCTAATTATTTTATCGCAATTTCTTTATCTAACATTACATTATTGTTTTTTTTTTCTTTGTTGTTAGTTTTTTTATACTATGTGTTGCTGGTGCATTTTCGGCGCCGAATTTCCTACCAAATTTTATCACTGAATTTGTATATTGTATGAAATGGAATGTTCGGTTAATTAACATCGCCAGTACACAACATAGCATCACCTATATACAGAAAATGATTGATTGTCTATTTATGAGATGATGGCTTGTAACATTTAATCTGGTGCTATGGCAGCTAAAGGTGTCAGCATTTGTCAGAAAAGGAATGGTGAAAGAAGGTCTTTTGGAATATTATTTTTCTGATAAGGATCAGATTCGGTTTTACAATTCGCTCTTTCGCTTGGATTTGCAAGATTTCCTTCATTTATTTGTAGCATACTTTATACGCTTTTATATACTTTTACCTCCTACATGGCTACTGGTGCCAGAATCCATGAGTGAACTGGACAATTTTTTTTTTTTCATCGTTACAAGTCATAACCATTGCACTAATTATTTCTAGCATCGCTCTTACTCCCAAATTTCTTATTTCTCATTAAAGATTCTTCAATTTTGAGACTTTGCTAACTTCTTTGTGTGTCTATTAGAGAGAACTCAAACATTTACGCTGCTGCATAAATTCCTTGTCTGCCATTGATTACAATATCAAAACAGTTATTTTAATTTCGTAGTTATGCTTGTCTGGCAAGCAGTTACAGAATGGAAAGTTCATTGTAACCATTCGGAAAAACATAAGAACTGTTAACGTCGTTTAACCATTTACCAATGAGTTTTCCACTTTGTAATTAATTTAGTCTCTTTGTATGTCTAAACAAATATGACCACGACCATCGTAGCTAAATAACTGTCTTGGCTTTAGTATCTGCATAACCACTTGTTTTAGATATTCTCGCTGAAGCAGCCAGTAGACTAACTAATATGTCTATTTTTGCAAGAATTAGGCCGCCAGATATTGTATAGTCAATGTTTCCTTTCTATGCACATATTGCGTTTCATGTAGTTAACATTAGCTCTTTGCTTCATTATTGTTTTATTATTTATGTTCCAGTGCAGCTAAAATTAAGCCTTCAGTTTCTGACTTAAACGCAGGTGCTTTAAACAATTATTATCTTTTACATAATCTTACTTCGTTCGATTCTGTTGTAACGTGGGATATTTGTTGTGAAGATTTTTTGATTCCATCTTTGTATCATTAGTAGATTAGCAGGATCATTAGAGCATTTTGCAGTGGTTTATTCGGCATTTTACTTTGCCCTCTTTGCCCTTCGTTCTTTCCGGTTACCTAAAATAAAGTACCAGTTAAGTAGTGGGTCATTTTAAACCTCTAGGCCCAGTTCTTCGAAAATCAAACAAACAGTTAAGAGAGAAACAGTTAAAATCATTCTGTCTCTATGTTAGATATCCTTATTACTATGGTATTATTTTAGCAGTTTCAGTTGTTGCATATTAGTGTTTATAAACCTGTGTTGACTGAAAATGGCAACGTGGCCAAGCAGTGAATTACATAAGTACTAGGCTGAAATAAGTACTGGGATTGATATTATCCACAGTCGACTAAAGAAGAAACCTGGAAGGTGATGCCCTAGTATCTCCAAAGCCCTGCGATTGAATTCATGCACAATGCGTTAACATTGATTTTATGGATGTATAATTTGTTTCCACATTAAGTTCCTACATCCTATGCGTTATGAATTCGTTCACCACATCGGAGAATAAAATGAAGTGTAAATTCTGAGCCACATCATATTGTAAGGAATGCTGGAAACATATTTGACATATTTGACGCAGTAGTGGCTGCGTGGTAAGTAGCTTGCTTACAAACCACATGGTTCCGGGTTCAGTCCCACTGCGTGGCATCTTGGGCAAGTGTCTTCTACTATAGCCTCTGGCCGACCAAAGCCTTGTGAGTGAGTTTGGTAGACGGAAACTGAAAGAAGCCCACCGGATATGTGTGTGTGTGTGTGTGTGTGTGTGTGTGTGTGTGTGTGTGTGTGTGTGTGTGTGTGTGTGTGTGTGTGTGTGTGTGTGTGTGTTTGTCTCCCCTAGCATTGCTTGACAACCGATGCTGGTGTGTTTATGTCCCCGTCACTTAGCGGTTCGGCAAAAGAGACCGATAGAATAAGTACTAG
>NC_142929.1:45935798-45943298 GCF_046866305.1 Octopus bimaculoides | reverse complement strand
GACAGACTGACAGATAGATAGATAGATAGATAGATAGATAGATAGATACAATTAAAAGGGTAAAGGATTATCAATTTATTAATTTATTAATAAATTAATAATTAATAATTTTTACCAAGCCCTTCGGTATGTAAGCACCATTATCGGTGAGGAACTTATTTAAAAGGTCTTATACATTTATAAACAAAATTAAGGGATCAGGAACAGGTTGCTTCACCACATACCGAAGTTCAGAAATAGCAGCTAAAATGCTGAAACTCCAACAGATAGCAATTACCTGCAACTCACATAGGCAAAACAAGAAGAAAAATAACGAACTAAACTAGCCATAGTTAATCGTATACATGTTTCTGGTTTAGAAGGAAAAACTCTTCATTACCTCATCGGTATGATATTCCAGTTGCAAATTCGACGATACTGGCAAATGTGCATGTATGACCGAGCGCCATCATAACAATCGACACAGTTTGAAAGTATCTCCAAATCTACATAGGCGAGCCAGCCCATCATCTCCCCTCAAGAATTACCATGTGCGTCGCAGGCGGTACCGCAGAAAATCTGTGGTTTACTATCCGGGAGTGAATAACTATTACAATTAAAGGGGTAAAGGATTATCAATTTATTAATTTATTAATAAATTGATAATCCTTTACCCTTTTATGTGGTGAAGCAACTTGTTCTTGATCCCTTCATTTTGTTTATAAATGTATAAGAACTTTTAAATAAGTTCCTCACCGATAATGGTGCTTACATACCGAAGGGCGCACATAGTAATTCTTGAGGGGAGATGATGGGCTGGCTCGCCTATGTAGATTTGGAGATACTTTCAAACTGTGTCGATTGCTATGATGGCGCTCGGTCATACATGCACATTTGCCAGTATCGTCGAATTTGCAACTGGAATATCATACCGATGAGGTAATGAAGAGTTTTTCCTTCTAAGTCAGAAACATGTATATGATTAACTAGGGCTAGTTTAGTTCGTTATTTTTCTTCTTGTTTTGCCTATATGAGTTGCAGGTAATTGCTATCTGTTGGAGTTTCAGCATTTTAGCTGCTATTTCTGAACTTCGGTATGTGGTGAAGCAACCTGTTCCTGATCCCTTAATTTTGTTTATAGATAGATAGATAGATAGATAGATAGATAGATAGATAGATAGATAGATAGATAGATAGATAGATATGAAGCACTCCGTCAGTTGCGACGACGAGGGTCCAAGCTGATACGATTAACGGAACAGCTTGCTCGTGAAATAAACGTGCAAGTGGCTGAGCACTCCACAGACACGTGTACCCTTAACGTAGTTCTCAGGGTGATTCGGTGTGACACAGAGTGTGACAAGGCTGGCCCTTTATAATACAGATACTACTCATTTTTGCCAGCTGAGTGGACTGGAGCAACGTGAAATAAAGCGTCTTGCTCAAGGACACAACGCGTCACCGGGAACTGAACTCACGACCTTACGATCGTGAGCGGAATGCACTAAGCTACGCGCCTTCACACACACTCACACACACACACACACACACACACACACACACACACACACATATATATATATATATATATATATATATATATATATATATATATATATATATATATATATATATATATATATATATATATATATATATATATATAGTGAGAGAGCGAGAGAGAGAAAGAGAGAGAGAGATCTGGAACTCCGTCGATTATGACGACGAGTATTCCAGTTGATCCGATCAACAGAACAGCCTGCTCGTGAAATTAACGTCCAAGTAGGTGAGCACTCAATAAGCACATGTACCCTTAACCTAGTTTCCGATTTGCTGGATGCATATGTAAGTTTAGCTTCAATAACGAATTAAAAGCAGCGCTAGCGTTGTAACCATTTATCGGTATCCATCACTCCTGATTCAATCGGTGGCGTGTTGTCTTGCCTATCTATGACTGTCATGTGTCTTAACACCCAGCGATGAGGGAGTCGTCTCCTAAACGCCATACTGCAGCGAAGCAGCGAACAAATAAAACACATACATTGAGTATGATTGTCGATGATGTTTACAATATATATATACCCCCTGCAGGGGAGTCGCAATGACCCAGTGGTTAGGGTAGCGGACTCGCGGTCATAGGATCGCGGTTTCGATTCCCAGACCGGGCGTTGTGAGTGTTTATTGAACGAAAACACCAAAAGCTCCTCGAGGCTCCGGCAGGGGATGGTGGTGAACCCTGCTGTACTCTTGCTCCATTACTTTCTCTCTGTGGAGTTCTCAGCCACTTGCACGTTAATTTCACGAGCAGGCTGTTCCGTTGATCGGATCAACTGGAACCCTCGACGTCGTAAGCGACGGAGTGCTAACAACCAACAATACCCTCTGCAACATGCGTTTTGCTCATGTTTGAATATGTGCATATAATTATATATGGGATTTCATAGATTTTTGATGCCACACTTCCTCCATAGAATTTGTAAGTTCATATACGTTTTTCCTGTGAATCATGTGATGTCATGAAAATGTGCTATGCATATAAATCTGTGTAGTAAGGAAGTATACACCTTTCAGGCGTGACTCTGTAGCGAGATGTTTGCTTCCCAACCACATAGTTCCGGGTTCAATCTCACTGCGTAGCAACTTGGGCAAGTGACTTCTATAATCTCGAGCCGACCAAAATCTTGTGAGTAGATTTGGTTGGCGGAAACGGGAAGAAACCTGTCGTATGTGTGTGTGTTTGTGTCTGTGAGTATGTGTATAGGCGTTTGTGACCTTGTGTCTTTGTTTGTCCCCCACCACCGTTTGAATACCGGTACTGGTTTATTTACATCCCCGTAACATATATATATATATATATATATATATATATATAAAGGTATGCTGATGCAAACAGCAACAATAGAGCTCAAAATATGAGTATATGTATATTTAAGTGCCAACGCACGAAACTTTTGTACCTTGAGTCACTCTGTTACTTCTGATAAATATTAATAAATATGAGGGGTATGCGTATAGGTGTGTGTGTGTGTGTGTGTGTGTACAAGGTGGTGCTTCAGCATGGCCGCAGTCAAATGACTGAAACAAGTAAAAGAATAAAAGTTGACAGGAATCAATGTGTCGGAAAAATTGCATAGTGACAGTTGTTTTCGAGTCATATTCACCATCTTCACTCCAAAGTCGATGTAGCCTTTAACCATTTCAGGATCATTGCCAGATGTGGGTGAAAATGTAAGTAACGAAATAAACAGTTTTTTCCTTTCATTATAATCATGAAATTTTGTAGCGTAAGTTAATCCAAAAATCTAGTATTCAGTTGGAAAAAACTGCCATAACAATGAATTATAACAGGGTATTTCTCTTATATGATGCAGTTGTCTCAATAACCAAAATATTTGAACATATACAGGAAAGGTAAAAACATCCCCTACTGTTTAAGATGACTTAGAGTCCGCTTGATAATTTCTAATTCTTTACTCAGCCTACCTGAAATAATGACTAATTTTCTTTTAAACCATACTGCCGTTGAAGAGAATGCCTCATGTGATAATGTAATTTTAGATAGCCCCCAAAAGGGATACATTTTCTCCATTTGAGAGTCACCTTGGGGTTAGAGAAGAATAATAACTTTTCATCAGACAAGACAGCGAATGACAACAATGCCACTTAGACCATATCTTACTCCATAACAAAAAAAAAATAATACAGTTCTATATTTAAGAGATGAGGAATTATGTACATTATTTACATTATTTACATTTGACGGATATGCCCACGGGCATGTGGCGTAGTGGTTAAGAGCGCGGGCTACTAAGCCCAAGATTCCGAGTTCGATTCCAGGCAGTGACCTGGATAATACTTATTATTATTATTATTATTATTATTATTATATCGAAATATACCTCCGGAATAAGAACCTAGGCTAGAGGATATATCAGCCGAAACGTTGTGTTAACAACAAACAAGATTAGGACAAATATCCGTCAAATGTAAATAATATAAATTTAAAAAATAATTATTATAACAAAGCTCAGATTTGACTGACCGACTCCATATTACAGTAGTATTATTAAATATAAGACCATGGGGTTAGAGCAAGGACATTTTTGACCATAGGTGTGTATGAGTAGGGCCGTCATCCGAGCCAAACAGCAACATTGACTGCAACAACAAAAAAAAACAACTGCAACTGTAACAGCAGCAAGAGAAGCAGCAGCAGCAACAGCAGCCTTCAAAAAGAAACTGTAACAAAACTACGGACCTCTACATTGCCGACCCTCCACTGAGAATACTCTCTCTCTCTCTCTCTTTCTCTCTCTCTTCATTTCCCCGAGGTCATTGTTTAAGCTCTTAAAGACTGTAACAAATACATTGCATATTCCTTCTCCAATTAATCGATATCTATTTGTTAAATTTGCTCAGAAATGTTTCAGCTAAACATTAAGTAATGCAGACTTCCGATACTGGAAAAAAAAAATCCGAAGCCTCAGTCCATTCGTTTTAGACTTATAAATAATATAATGAATGTAAAGCAAAATCTCAAGTTTGTCTCGGAGAGAGAGAGAAAAAATACATTTTAAATTCTCCACAAATTACTTTACTGTACTACTTCATCGATCAGTCTTTGCCCTTAACCAAAGGTTTGAAATAAACTATTAATTATTTGTTATCGCTGTTCCTACTATTGTTGTTTCACTCCGACAATAAAAACTGCGACAACACAAAATAACTATGAAAGAAGATATAAATTTGTGATCTCCAATTCTAAAGTTTTTTGGTTGTCGTTGTCCTCGTTGTTGATGTCGTCATCGTCGTCGTCGTCATCATCGTCGTCGTCATCGTCGTCGTCGTCGTCATCGTCGTCATCATCGTCGTCGTCGTCGTCGTCGCTGTCTCTGTTGCATTGTAAAACCTGTTCAACTCTCTTGAAGCAAAACGGATCTTTTCAGTTTTACTGCCTATTTTAGAAAATTCAAAGTTTATTGAAAATTCTAAAATTTGGTACATTAATGTAGTTTCCAAAGGTGGCGAGCTGGCAGAAAGGTTAGCGCGCCGGGCGATATGCTTCGCGGTATTTCTTCTGTCTTTTCGTTCTGAGTTCAAATTCCGCCGAGGTTGACTTTGCCTTTCATCCTTTCGGGGTCGATAAGTTAAGTACCAGTTGTGTATTGGGGTCGATCTAATCGACTGGCCCCCCTCCCCCAAAATGTTGGGCCGTGTGCCTAGAGCAGAAAAGAATGTAGTTTTCCAAGCTGAATCTCAGGAGATAGCTCACTTTTTCTAAAAAAAATTTTTTTAAAGTTATAGTGGTTTAAAGTTTGATCATTTCGACCCTGTCGGAAAACAGGAATTGGAAGCTGCCATTTTGTGCATGACAGCACGTGTTGTCAACTGTAAACAAAATACTAGTCGAATTCGACTTTACGCACGCGATATAACCCCTCGTAACTTTTTATTTTTTGGAATTTTCAGAAAATTTTAGCGAATTTGTGTTCTACACACGAGAATTCATACGATTAGGCAAAAACCAAAGCAAAGACATGGGTGGTGTGTGATTTAAGGCCTATTTAGCTGTTATTTTTAGAACATCTCACCACTACATTAGTGAATAGAATATATTTGTCAACATGTGCTTTCTCGCAGACAAGAGAGGTCTCGTGCTTAGTTCGTTACTATGGAAACAGGCATGAAAGCGTCTGTAGCTTACGACTGGCTAAAATTACCCAAAATTTGAACTCTTTGTTTATTGATTTATGGCGAAAATGAATGTCAAGCCATTGATTAGCATATAAAACTATAGCATTACACCGAATATGAAATCAATTCGAGCAGGAATTGAAGAGACTGAAAATTGGCAATCAAGCAGAAAAGATTCAAGCAAACTCCCGTACCATTGAATGTCGCCCGCAGAACAATCTCCCGATATTCAGAAATCTGTATATTTCTTGCATTTTTCTTTTCTGCTGCTGCTGCTGCTGCTGCTGATGATGATGATGATGATGATGATAATGATAATGGTGATAGTGGTGGTGGTGGTGGTGGTGGTGGTGCTGGTGCTGCTGCTGCTGTTGCTGCTGCTGCTGTCATTGTCGTCATCATTGTTCTTTTGCGCTATTTCTATTGTTGAACAGGCATTCAAACTGTGGTCATGACCTTTTTTTTTCCTCTGCAAAGTTGTTTATATAATTCACCTGTTGCAATGCATTTCCCTCACCTTCATGATACAGCAGTAATTGATCTGAGGAGCAGAGAATTTTTATTACTATTTACTAAATAAACAATTGCATACTTGATCTGGCTTCTCTTCGTTTTCTTGTCTACTTCTTGTTCAATGTTTCATATGAAGGCCTAGTATTGCAAGTTAACATCAAAATGCTATACTGTCTCCGCTGCATTTAGCACTGAACTGCAGTAATTATATGTACATATTTATAGAAAGATACTATCGTAAGTCAACACAAATGTGTATATATATATATATATACTGACTCTGTCACTTTTAATACTAGACTGCATCAATTCTAGGAGACGCAATGGCCCAGTGGTTAGGGCAGCGGACTCGCGGTTTCGATTCCCAGACCGGCCGTTGTGAGTGTTTATTGAGCGAAAACATCTAAAGCTCCACGAGGCTCCGGCAGGAGATGGTGGCGAACCCTGCTGTACTCTTCCACCACAACTTTCTCTCACTCTTACTTCCTGTTTCTGTTGTACCTGTATTTCAAAGGGCCAGCCTTGTCACACTGTGTCACGCTGAATATCCCCGAGAACTACATTAAGGATACACGTGTCTGTGAAGTGCTCAGCCACTTGCACGTTAATTTCAAGTGCAGGCTGTTCCATTGATCGGATCAACTGGAACCCTTGACGTCGTAAGCGACGGAGTGCCAACAAGCATCAATTCTACGTTGTTATTTATAACCAGGTGGACGGAAATGGCATGCGCTAAATATCTTTAGTTATGTGTTACGCCTTCAGCTGGGCTCTATGCCATCTTTGCTTAACTATTGAACTTTCTAACGGGTCCCATAACCAAGCAGTTCAATAAAACAGTTACCTCCAAATATGGTTCTCTTGGAATTTACTTAAGATATGAGGGCAAACGGAAGTTACCCTTAATTTGAGAGAGATCAATCTAATTATTCAAAGTAAATTAATATTTCATTACCAATGTTTATTTTCACTTAGAAAACATAAATAAGACTGTATACGACGTTTTCTAACAGAATAGTTGTTGACACTGTCGGAAGTAATAACTCGAAAATAACGTAACAAAATTATTTCGGCAGGAAGACTAAGCTATACTAAGATAGATAACGTTTGTTTCATCTTTTGAAAATTACGCAATGTTTATCCTCTTTTGTAAGTAGTTTTCTATTTCTGCTTCTGCTATTTTCTTTTCATCTCTTCTCAAAAGTCATTTTCTGTCCTATTATCTTCCATCTTCTTTTCTCTTTCTTTTTTTGAACATAAATTATTTCTATATCTTTGAGGGAGTTTTTGATGTTTGTTTGTTTATTTTTTTCT
>NC_142929.1:45875798-45930798 GCF_046866305.1 Octopus bimaculoides | reverse complement strand
CCGGTGTACTTGTTACTATTACCTTTGCCGACCCTAATCGTTGCTATTGCATTTCATGGGGCTAATCATTACCATTACATTTCACGACACTACTCGTTACATTTATATTTCTTGACGTTAATCTTTACAATTCCATTTCACGACTCTATCTATATCATCAAATTTGTCGACGCTTATCGTTACCATTAACTTTCAAGACACAACTCATTACTTTTGCCTTTCCCGACGCTAATTGTTTCCAATACCATTATATTAACCAACTCTAAACGTTACATGTAACTTTCTCGACGCTCATCTAAACCATTAACTTCCCCGTTGCTAAACGTTACGATTGTCTTTCATGAGGCTAATCCTTACATTTGATTTTACCGACACTTATCTATACGACTTACTTTCTCGACGCTTATTATGACCATTATATTTCCTGACGCTAATCATTACCATTACGTCTCCCCAAGCTGAATCTAACACTTACATATCTCGTCGCTCATTTGTATACCATCATTTATTTTTCTCGAAGCTTATCGTTGCCATTAACATTCAAGAATTTAATCAATGCAATTGCATTTCCCGACGCTAATCGTTACCATTACCTTTCTCAATGCTAATCGTTTTCATTACCTCTCCCGACGGTAAGGGTTACCACTATCTTGCTCGACGCTAAATCCTACACTTGCATCTCCTGATGCTCTTCTATATTTTCAAATCTGTCGATCCTTTACTATCAAAATCTATGACGCTAATCCTTAGAATTGCACTTCTCACGCTATTCCTTCCAATTAAAATTCTTGACGCTCGCTACTCATTAAAAATGGCATTACTGACGCTAATACGTACGTACACTCGAGCGTGCGTACAAACCGCTACACATACATATATTTGTACAAGCATATGTATGTCATCTGTAGGTGTATAGTACGTTCATACATCTGTCTAAATATACGCATATACATACAAGACTACGTACCTACATACATAGTTCAATGATGTTGTTGGCACTCCGTCGCTTACGACGTCAAGGGTTCCAGTTGATCCGATCAACGGAACAGCCTGCTGGTGAAATTAACATGCAAGTGGCTGAGTATTCCACAGACACGTGTACCCTTAACGTAGTTCTCGGGGATATTCAGCGTGACACAGTGGGACAAGGCTGGCCCTTTGAAATACAGGCACAACAGAAACAGGAAGAAAGAGTGAGAGAAATTTGTGGTGAAAGAGTACAGCAGGGTTCGCCACCATCCCCTGCCGGAGCCTCGTGGAGCTTTTAGGTGTTTTCGCTCAATAAACACTCACAACGGCCGGTCTGGGAATCGAAACCGCGATCCTATGACCGCGAGTCCGCTGCCCTAACCACTGGGCCATTGCGCCTCCACTACATAGTTCAATATGTAGAAGTATACGTAAGTATACACGGGTGTACATACGTACGTGCATATGCACATAGATACGAACTGTCATACGTTGACTGCGATCCATAGGTGGGAAAGAACCTACACTGTGACTCATAGGTTGAGAGAGCTATATAGAGACTCATACGCTGGGAAAAATACCTTACACTGTGACGCATAGGCTGCAAGGTTCACTCGATTGTAGCTCAGACTCGGGTATATTCTTTTCTACTTTTCTACTCTAGGCACAAGTCCCGAAATTTGGGGGGAGGGGGCCAAATTTATCACTCACAGCCGAGCTCCTTCACAGCTTATGTGTCATAGACTAGGGCTCTCTATGAGTTACGTATATACGTACTTGTTCACGTATGACACACGTTTGCTTGTACAAATATACGTATACGTATGTGTAGCCGTGCATATGCATGCACATATGTGTGTATATCTGTATCCTATGCACATACATATACACGTGCATATATACGTTCGTATGCATATATGTATGCTCGTACGTATGCATGTAATAGATACGTAAATATACAATTACGAATGCATATATGTATATATGTATTTATGCAAGTACGTATGGACGTATGTACGATGGTAGGTATGGACGTGCGTATGATGTACTTATGCATGTATGTTTTTATGTATGTATGGACGGATGTATGCCCGTACTTATGTACGGTTGTGTGACTATGTATGCACGCACGTATGCACGCACGTATGCACGTACGTATGCACGTACGTATTCAAAATGCCCGCACATACGTCCTCGCATACGTACATACATAAGCACGAAGATTAATATCATACGTACGCCTATTCTTACGTGCATAATATACGAATACGTACGGACATTCGAACGCGTATAAGGATACACATACGTAAGCGAATACGTACGTACTTGATTATGGACATACGTACGCACATACACACGCAAATATCAGGGACGTGCCGCCTAAGTAGTGCCTACCTTGAATAAAATAGATCGATAGAAACATTTTCCTTTTATGGCAAAATAAGAACCAAATTCAATAAAATTATGAAGGTTACGGATTACTATGCATAAAAATGCAATATATATATATTTTTTGTAGATTAGGTAGGCATAATTCGCTCTTGTATTTAAATTAGTATTTAAGCTATGATGCAGTACACGTGCTACGTACACTCAGACAACAACCTTTTCTTTATGTGCTATAAAGGCAGAAGAAAATGTGCCTTCAACTCAGTCGTGCGCCTGTGTTTCGCTTATTTTTTGTGTGTTTTACTACATAAAGGTCACCAACTGCCTACCCTGAGCAATTAGCGACGGCACGTGCCTGGCAAAATACGTACATCCATACTTGTGTGCATACGTACGCACACAAGTACAAACATACGTACGGTTACGTATACGCACATATTTATGTGCGTACGTACTCACACATCTACGCACGTATTTATTCACATACGAATGCATTTACGTGCATACGTATGTGCGTACATACGTATGTACACACATCTGTACGCATATATGTACTGTACGCATATACGTCTGCTCACAAGTATTCATAAATGTACGGACATATGTACGCAAATTCGTAAGTGCAAATTTACTCACATATTTAAGTATGCTTGTACAGACATAGGTCTGACTAGTCACAGTCGAAGGACTCTTAGTCACTGAATCAGTCTTAGGTCAACTCATCCTATAAATCAGTGTAGGGCCTATCCACTCTGTGTTACAAATCTAGGGTCATCCTAGCCGTTGAGTCTCAGTTTGACATACCCGAATCTGAAAGGCGGCGAGCTGTCAGAAATGCTTAGCGGTATTTCGTCTGTCTTTACGTTCTGATTTTAAATTCCACCAAGGTCGACTTTGCCTTTCATTCTTTCAGGGTCGATAAATTAAGTACCAGTTGCGTACTGGGGTCGATTTATATACGTGCATACTTACGGCACGCGCATACGTAAGACGATACATATGTCCATTCATTTATACGGACATACATATGTGCATATGTACATAAAGCGTACGTACATACTTACATACATACGTGAATACGTAAGTACACACGTATTTACGTACTGGTATACTTATAGCGATACGCACGCACATACGTACTCATAGGGGAACCGTTATCTGTGACCCATAGGTTGGGGGAGTTGGCTAGACCGTGACTCATGGGGAGGTATAGGTTAGAATGTGACTCATAGAATGAAAGGGCCCTAGTTTATGAGTTGTATGCGCAAATGTATGGACATACATTAGTATGTACCTATGCGCTTACGTATACAAGTACTAATTTGCATACTTACGTACTTAACTGTGCCAAAATATGTACGTCTGTAAATAAATATGCATGTACGTCTGTGTGTATATATGTCCGTACGTACGTATATACAGACGTATGTACACACGTTTCATACCTATAGGCACACATTAATGTGTGTGTGTGTGCGTGTGTGTGTGTGTGTGTGTGTTTGTGTGTGTGTGTGTGTGTGTGTGTGTGTGTGTGTGTGTGTGCGTGTGTGTGTGTGTGTGTGTGTGTAAGGTGGCGAACTGGCAGAAACGTTAGCACGCCAGGCGAAATGCTTAGCAGTATTCCGTTTGTCTTTACGTTCTGAGTTCAAATTCCGCCAAGGTCGACTTTGCCTTTCGTCCTTTCGAGGTCGATAAATTAAGTACCAGCTGCGTACTAGGATCGATCTAATTGACTGGCCCCCTCCCAAAAAAATTTCGGGCCTTGTGCCAAGAGTAGAAAAGAATGTGTTTGTGTGGTGGAGGGAAGACGCTTGCTCCCTAACCACAGGGTTCCGGGTTCAGTCCCATTGAGTGGCACCTTGGGCAAGGGCAAGTATCTTCTGTAGCATCGGGCTGACCAAATCCATGTGCGTGAATCTGGTAGACGGAAACAGAAAGAAGCCCACGTCTCCGTAACTAAGCGGTTCCTCAAATAGGCCGATAGAGTAAATACCAGGGTCGGCCTTGTCACACTTTGTGTCACGCTGAACATCCCTAAGAATTACGTTAAGGGTACTCGTGTCTGTGAAGTGCTCAGCCACGTAACCGACGGAATGCTCCTTACACACGTACATACATAGTACGAACATACGTACTCTCAAACATGCGTCCAATACGTACGTGCATACGGAAGGCGCGTGGCTTAGTGGTTAGGGCATTTGGCTCACGACTGTAAGGTCGTGAGTTCAATTCCCGGCGATACGTTGTGTCCTTGAGCAAGACACTTTATTTCACGTTGCTCCAGTCTGCTCAGCTGGAAAAAATTAGTAGTGCCTGTATTTCAAAGGGCCGGCCTTGTCACGCTCTGTGTCACGCCGAATCTCCCTGAGAATTACGTTAATGGTACACGTGTCTGTGGAGTGCTTAACTACTTGTACGTTAATGTCACGAGCAGGCAGTTCTATTGATCGGATCAACTGGAACCCTCGTCGTCGTAACCGACGGAGTGCCGGTTGTACGTGCATGCATGCATACGTGTGGTCAAACGTACAATTGTACAAACATACAGCCCATCCAGCTATCTTCCTTTATTTTAATTTCTGTTGAATCTCTGTAACTTATGAACAATGTTCACCTGTCTGTCTGCCTCTCTGCCTGTCTAATCAACTGTGTGTTGTTTGCTCCTTCTCGAGCCACGCCTGGTTCATAAGGGCAGGTTTCCCGGTTCCATTAGCGTATAGGTTCCCAACCTTGACGGAACGCCGGTCCGTCGAAGGCGAGCTGCTAGATGCAGGAGGAAAGAGTGAGATAAAGTTGTGGCGAAAGAGTCAGCAGGAGTTCGCCATTACCTTCTGCCGGAGCCGCGTGGAGCTTAGGTGTTTCGCTCATAAATACACACATCACCCGGTCTGAAATTCGAACCCGCGATCCCTCGACCGCGTGTCCGCTACTCTAGCTAACAGGCCATGTGCCTTCACCTAATCAACTGTGGAGTCTGTTTATTGAGTGGATGACGTAAACTTTTCCTTGGATATGACGTTATTCAATTGCTGCTAACTTTTCCCAGATATTTCATGTACTCAGTATTTTTGAAGGTGAACAGATACAAAATTACAATACAATATCAATAATAGAGCTGTTATTACAAAAGATTAATCCGGTTCTCCAATATGCTATGTATTCATTCATTTCACCTGTAGACACACACACACACACACATCTCCCAGTCTCTGTCTCTCATAATCAATATGTGGTGTGTGTGTGTGTGTGTAGAAGGTTGTTTGTTATGGCCGGACAGTGAGTGACCATTGGTTTCGCACCTAAAAAGCGCTTAACTGTAAAGGCGACTTGTCAGACTCGTTGGCCGTTAGCACCGCCCTACCTATGTGCTTCCGGTCAACGAGTCTGACGAGTTGTCTATACAGCTAAGCGCTTTTTAGGTGCAAAACCAAAGATCACTCTTTGACCGGTCATAAAAAAACAACCTTCTAAGTATTACTGTTCCAATGCTTTGGAGTTAGAGTGCGCTTCATCATCATCATCGCCGTCGTTTAACGTCCGCTTTCCACACTGGCATGGGTTGGACGGTTTGACTGAGAACTGGCAAGCCAGGAGGCTGCACCAGGCTACAATCTGATCTGGCAAGGTTTCTACAGCTGGATGCCCTTCCTAACGCCAACCACTCCGAGAGTGTAGTAGGTGCTTTTTATATGCCACCGGCACGAGGGCCAGTCAGGCGGTACTGGCATCGATCACGCTTGAATGGTGCGTTTTACGTACCAACCGGCACGAGAGCCAGTCGGGCAACACTAGCAACGACCACGCTGGAATGGTGCTTTTTACGTGTCACTGGCACATGAAATACTAACCGATATATATATATATATATATATTTGTTTCGCAAGATTTTTGATGTGAAATCGTGTTGAAACAGATGTTGTTGTACTTGGGGATGGTCATATTGCCAGTTTAGCTAATAAAAACACACGCACTGTATATTTGGTGTTAATTTGCTTCAGCTTTATATTACATTAATCCTATTTCGGCCAGAGTTCTTTCGTCACACCTCTGTGACCTCATCAGTGTTCCTTTGCTTTCTTCTTTCTTATGTGTGTCTCACCTTGCTAACTATCGGCAGTTTTGATGAGGTCACAGAGGTGTGACGAAAGAACTCTGGCCGAAACAGGATTAATGTAATATAAAGCTGAAGCAAATTAACACCAAATATACAGTGCGTGTGTTTTTATTAGCTAAACTGGCAATATGACCGTCCCCAAGTACAACATATATATATATATATATATATATATATATCATAGCCTCTCTGTGATCGCTTGACCTTCGAGAAATAGCAGCCAAATCTGCTTCAAATCGCACTTACCTATTTTTAAAATACGTTTAAATGTGGAGCTAAAGAAGGGAAGCTGCAGAATTAAGGGGAGGCAACCTGTGCATTGTCAAAAAGATTGAAGCGTGAAGCTACAAAGGGAGACTACTTATTTAAGGGGAAGCAACTCCTCTTGAACACGAGATTTGCTTTGCATTTCAAAATTTAAATTTTCTGTTTCTTTACATTTGCTGGTCTTGAGGAAAGCCAGTGGCTTTGCTGAGACTGTTAGATATGAACAGGAATAAAATTTCAGAGGGCTGAAATTTAGGAAAGGAAAAACTGGAACATTGGACACAGGTGTAGAGGCCATTTTAGTAGCAGTAGAAAATGCAGAGATATAAGACAGCATGCCTGAGAGCCAGAGGATTTGTCAAGGCTGGAAAGCCTGTGATCATATGCTTGTGTGATCAAATAACATCACACTGCCTATTCTTTTATTCTTTTACTTGTTTCAGTCATTTGACAGCAGCCATGCTGGAGTACCACCTTGAAGTGTTTTAGTCGAACAAATCGACCCCAGGTTTTATTTTTTTAAGCCTAGTACTTTCTCAGTCGCTTTTGCTGAACCGTTAAGCTACAGGGACATAAATACACCAACACCAGTTGTCAAGTGGTGATGGGAGGGGACAAACACTGGCACAAAGACACACACATACATACAAATATACATATATATCATCATCATCATCATCGTTTAACGTCCGCTTTCCATGCTAGCATGGGTTGGACGATTTGACTGAGGACTGGTGAAACCGGATGGCAACACCAGGCTCTACGGGCTTCTTTTCAGTTTCTGTCTACCAAATCCACTCACAAGACTTTCGTTGGCCCAAGATTGTAGTAGAAGACACTTGCCCAAGGTGCCATGCTGTGGGACTGAACCTGGACCCATGTGATTGGGAAGCCAGCTTTTTACTATACAGCCACACCTGGGCCTATGTATAAAAAGAAATGTGTTAATGTATTCAAATAATGTAGAAGTTACCACAAGATACAAAATATAACCAACCAATTTTTGTACCATTGTTTTATGTAGAAAGCACACTAATTGAAACATTAACATACCACACAAAATGCTTTCCATCATTTCTACTAGTTATACATTCTGGGCTCAAATTCCAGAGGTTGACTTAGCATTTAATCCTTTCAAAGTCAATAAAATAAGTATCAATTGAGGTGGATGGAATCGACTAGTCCCTTCCAACAAAATTTCAGGTTTTGTCTCTATAATAAAAAGACAATATCTACTCCCATCACTCATTCAGCTCCTCTTGGTCATGATGCCTTGAATGAATAAAGGCACCATACAATGATGAGAATAATGAATAATGTTGGAGAGTACAAGGCAACCACAGCAGTTCTGGAGCCATGGTTAATGAATGAGTGAGACAAGATTCTTTAGTCTAGACTCTTTTGTCTATCTGAAAACATGAAAACTTCTCTAGTAATGATCCCATGAAAAAATGAACTCAGTACACCATGTAAAGTGATTAGCATTAGGAAGAGTATCTAACCATAGAAACTATACCAAAAATAAAAGGCTTTCAGTGAGACCTGGTCCTCAGACCTGTCTAGCAGAGCAGCGGTAACTTCGAATAAGAACTGACTTAGATCAGGTTGACCAGATCAAACTATGTCAGTAAAGTAAGTGAACATAAAATTGATGATGATGCTGGAGGATATTATACCATCTCATAAATTATTATAACTGCTATATTTTTATAATTCAAAAATTGATAGTTTTCTTGTCTTTGTAGGCCTCCCTTGACTAGACAATTTGGTTCCCAACGAAAATTCCACATTGAAATTTGAAATTGGATAAAAATATGGTTAGCTCAGTTATGATGTTGAGCCAATGCTGAAGGAGAATCACTTCCCCACTGTTAAAAACTGTTGGCAGATCAATGTTGTACATCAGTAATGGATTGCCTGTAAATTAATGTTTTCCAGCATATCTTCATCATTTTACATTTGTTTATCAAACTTTGTTGTCTCAGATATGCAGCACAGCATCCTGAGATTGACTCTTGTCATTTCTACTCATATTTTCCAGTCTTTTCCTTCTGTTATGTGGAGGCACGTAGCTTAGTGGTTAAGGTGTCAGCATCACGATCATAAGATTGTGGTTTCAATTCTTGGATCGGGCAACGCGTTGTGTTCTTGAGCAAAACACTTCATTTCACGTTGCTCCAGTTCACTCAGCTGGCAAAAATAACGCTGCGATGGACTGGCGTCCCGTCCAGCTGGGAAACACATACGTCATTGAAACTGGGAAACCGGGCCCATGAACCTGGCTAGACTTTAAAAGGGCGCACTTATTTATTATTTCCTTCTGTTAGTCTCTTTCCCATGGTTCTCTTGGCACTTCTTTGCCTTTCTGTTATTATCCATATGTATTGCATGTCCATACCCATGCAGTTGTGCCCCTTGAATACTATGTCTGATTATTCTATTATCCAGTTTTCTCTCAGTTCATCGGTACCTCGTCATTGTGGCACACAAACATTACACATCCATTGGATCATGATAGCTTTATCACTCTCCAACCTTTTCCCTTCTGCTGCATTCTGTACCCACATCTCGCTAACATACAGCATTACAGTTCATATATAAGCATTGTACAATGTATTCTCTATTCGGAGGCAGAGTCCTGTTGCCAGCAGATTTAATAGTTTCCAGAACTTTGTCCATCTTATGCTTGTTCTGACTACAATGTTTTCAGAACACCATCTCCACTGCCAATTTAATTGGCTAGGTAACAGAAGCCATCAACTACTTCTATAGCTTCTTCTGTGCATCACAAAGAATTTATTTTACTGATGCTCTGACTTTTAACTAATTTAACACTCCAGCCTCAAACATAATATTTATTCACAGTTAGCCTACTTTTGACTGCACAAAACTTCTTGTATACCTATAGATCACATTGGAATTTCTACCTATTCATAAAAAAACATTGAAGAAATATCATTACCAGGAATTATTTTACTAAGAATCTATTTTAGGATATTATCAAGGCCTAAGAACATCCTGGATTTTGTGATAGAAACTTCCAGGTTTATATAAATTGATCAAAATCAAAGCCTTCCATCAAAATTTCAATTTGATCAAAGGCCCAATACCAGCTGAACGATGATGAAGTTATTTTACTAAATTCTTCATTATTTTCAAAATCAATCAGGACAAAGGATGTGTATTCCAAAAGAAATATGACTGGAAATGGGCTAAAAACATTGACAGTGCATGTGTTTGTGTGTATATACACCAGGGATGTTTGGCCTCATGACTGGCACAAATTGATTAAGTTTGGGGATCCATCCAGTACCAGACAAGGATTCTGGATTATTTTTGTTTTTTTTTTTTTACTTAATTTTTGAGAGTGGTCAGGTTCATTTTTAGTATTCTTGTTTGTGAGAACAGTCAAGGTTATTTCAGATATTCTCATTTTAAAAATCATCTCTTGTTGAGAGGACATTGGTGTTGCCCTGGCGGAGGTTTGCACTCTCTGAGTGCTTTTGTTGTTGTTATTATTATTATTATCATTATTATTATTATTATTATTATTATCATTGAAGGCAGTCAGCCAGAGGGTTCATTAGCACATTGGACAAAATCTTCAACAGCATTTATTCCGATTTTACATTCTGAGTTTAAACATCACCAAAGTCAACTTTGCTTTTATCCTTTTGGGATCAATAGAATATGCACCAGTTGAACACCGGGGTTGATGTAATCAACTAGTCCCCTGCTCCAAAATTCCAGGTTTTGTGCATATAACAGAAAGAATTATTATTATAAAGGAGAGATCTTCTAAGTTCAAATTCCGCTGAGGTCAACTTTGCTTTTCATCCTTTCGGGGTCAATAAATTAAGTACCAGTAAAACATTGGGGTCAATGTAATCAACTAATCTCCTTCCCCAAAAAATTTCAGGCCTTGTGCCCTTAGTAGAAAGGATCTTTAAAGGCAGGAAGGCAACAAGCTAATAGAATTGTTAGCAGGAGTGGCTGTGTGGTAAGTAACTTGCTTACCAACCACATGGTTTTGGGTTCAGTCCCACTGCGTGGCACCTTGGGCAAGTGTCTTCTACTATAGCCTCAGGCCGACCAAAGCCTTGTGAGTGGATTTGGTAGATGGAAACTGAAAGAAGCCCGTCGTATATATGTATATATATATATGTATAAATATATATATGTATGTGTGTTTGTGTGTCTGTGTTTGTCCCCCCACCATCGCTTGACAACCGATGCTGGTGTGTTTACGTCCCCGTAACTTAGCGGTTCGGCAAAAGAGACTGATAGAATAAGTACTAGGCTTACAAAGAATAAGTCCTGGGGTCAATTTTCTCAACTAAAGGCGGTGCTCCAGCATGGCCGCAGTCAAATGACTGAAACAAGTAAAAGAGTAAAAGAGTAAAGAGAGAGTATGCCGAGCAAAATGCTTAGCAGCAAATTCTGCTGAGGTCAACGTTGCCTTTCATCCTTTCAGGGTCAATAAAATAAATACCAGCTATGCACTAGGGTCAATGTAGTCAACTTGCCCCTTCTCTGAAATTATTGACCTATTACCAAAATTTGAAATCATTATTAAAGTTGGGAAGCTTGAAGAATTATTAAGCATCAGACAAAATGTCTTCCAGCATTTCTTACATCCTGACTGCTTACATCCTGAGTTCAAATCCTTCCAAGATCAACTTTGTCTTTCATCTCTCCATGGTCGATAAAATAAAGTACTAGTCATGTACTGGGGTAGATGGTGACAACAACTCCCCAACCACTCAAAAATTGCCAGCAGCAAGGCAGTAAGGTGGCAGAATCATTAGAGTGTTAAAAAAGGGAAGATGCTTTATGGTATTTGTTGTGGCTCTTTATGTTTTGGGTTCAAATCCCACCAGGGTCAACTTTGCCTTTCATCTTTTCAGGGTTGATAAAATAAAGTACCAGTCAATCACAGGTGTCAATAGCATTGACTAACTTTCTCCACTCAAAATTGTCAGTTTTGTATCTAAATCAGATATGACTATTATCAATTTTTACATCTATTTTTTATGCTAGCAAAGGCTGGCTGGACCATTCTGATCCAAGTGAGTTCTTAGTTGAAGTTATTACTCTCTTAGACAAGTTAAAGGCTTCATTTTGCTTATACATTCCATTATTATGGTAATAAATAAGATAGCGAGCTGGTAAAAACGTTAGCACGCCGGGTGAAATGGTTAGCGGTATTTCGTCTGCCATTACATTCTGAGTTCAAATTCCACTGAGGTCGACTTTGCCTTTCGGGGTCGATAAATTAAGTACCAGTTATGCACTAGCGTCGATGTAATCGACTTAATCCCTTTGTCTGTCCTTGTTTGTCCCCTCTATGTTTAGCCCCTTGTGGGCAATAAAGAAATAAGATGACAGAAACGTTAGAACAAGAAGCAAAATGCTTAGCAGCATTTCATCCATCTTTACATTCCGAGTTCAAATTCCACTGAGGTCAACTTTGCCTTTCATTCTCTGGGGTCAATAAAATAAGTACCAGTATGTTCATTCATTTCCTTCAATGTACTCGTCTTATCCAGGTATCTTATTTTATTTTTCGATTTGGGTCTCAATGTGGGTATCTTCTTGATCTCCTCAACCATCCTTGCTGCTGCTTCAGCATCACATATTTCTATCGAAGTACCATCGGGGCGACTGGTATTTACATCCTTCTCATTCAATCTTCTCTGTATCTTCAATCTACTCATTCAAACTGCTCCTTGCTTCGTTTATCGGATGTCTCATCTTTCTTTTCGACACACCGTCAGGGTGACACGGTATGTTCATTCATTTCCTTCAATGTACTCGTTACTTCGTTCATCGAATTTCTTGGCGATATACCATTGGTGCGATATGGCATATTCGTTCATCTTATTACTTCGTTCATCGAACTACTAGTCTTTCTTTCTACATACCGTCGAGATGTCTGGTATGTTCACTCCTCCCATTCGATCCTCCTGTAACCTCGCTCAATAGACATCTCATCCCTCCTACACACCACTGGGGCGACTGGTATGTTCCATCTTGCCTTAATCTTCCAATGAGTACCAGGTTAGGGAAGAATTATTACGGTAATAAATAAAATGGCAAACTGGCAGAATCTTTAGCACATTAGATAAAATGCTTAGTAACATTTCATCCAGTGTTATGTTCACAGTTCTAATTCCTCCAAGGTCAACTTTGCCTTTTATCCTTTCGGGGTCAATAAAATAAATAACAATTGAGCACTGGGATCAATGTAATCGACTAGACCCCTTCCCCAAAATTTCAGGCCTTGTGCCTATAGTAGAAAAAAAAAATTATTGTGGTGATAAATAAAGATAAAACTATTAAAATTATCAATGATATAATAGGAAATACTACAGGAATATTTATTGTGTGCTCCAGACAAATACATGCTGAAATGACAAACTACATTCAATAGTTGTTTATTCTATAGTCGAAACAGTTTATTTCAGCATTTCGAAAATGAAAGACAATTTTATGGTGAATGAGATAATTATAGAGATTTTTGTTTACAAATGTGGTACGCACACTTTCCCAACAAAGAGTTCTGAGACAACAGTGATCCACAATGCAAGAACGAAAAAAATGTAAGAGATTCCAACTTCAAAGTTGTGTGGGAGTTGATATGGTAATCCACCAATCTGGTCCATGTTAAAGCCAATCGGGAAAATGACAGCAGCCATACAAAATAATATCACTAATTAAAAAGAATTAAAAAAAAAAGTAAAACATCAGTATTAGTAATACTAAAAATGAAAGAATGAAAAAAATATGTACAAGCACATATAAAATATACATCTTCCTCAGCAATGATTTATTTTAAACCTTTTGTGAGTATTTATCATCTATATTATCATCATATTGAGTTTCGATTAATTTCAATAATAATAATCAAGAATTTCCTAAAAGATATGAATTTGTGAAACAATACTATGTCCTAAAGATTAAGATATAAACATGAATATAAGAACATTTAGAATTTTCAATAATTAATTAGTAAAGACAAAATGGTTTAATACTTACTTGCAACGAAACCAAGCCAACGAGCAAATCTTATTGCTCTATAGTGCCAGAAAGAAAACCATAGGAGTAAAATAGTAGATGATATAGAACCAATTCCAAGTACTATGCAAATGAAAGTAATGAACCATTCAGCACGAGCAGGTTCTGGATTGTAACATACGGTTGGTCTTTCATATACTGTAAGACAGGTTTTCAATAACCCAATAGATGTTGCACCTATAAATGAATAAAAAATACCTAATTATTACAGATATAAAATATGAATTTCAAATACAAATTGATATTAAATAAACCTATGTGACAAGAGTATCCACTAAGGTAATAGAGATGAGCCACAGACCTAATACAATTCTTCAAATTTACAAAGAGAATCAGCCATCTTTGGCTTAAACAAAGTGTCCCATATCAGTTCATTGTAAATAAAACACAAAAGAATAGTCTATTTCATTACTCAGACTAGTAATGATTTATCTTAAAAATGAGAAAACCAATTTAAGTTGCTAGAATTGTCTATCTTGGGTTTTTCTGCTGTTTCCAAACATGGGTCACATCAATTTGATATATCCAAGAACAGACTAGTGAAAGTTGTGCTAAAGCTTGGTCAGCAGATTGCAAAATAGCAGAAAATTACTTGAAGCTGTTGCACTAGTCCAATGAGGAAGATTGGCAGAATTATTAGAGCATCAGTTGAGATGTCTTGCACTATCAGTTTCTGCCTAATTACTGACCACTAAACAATAAAACAATATTTGCAATGGCTGCAGCACTTAGCTCTACAGCAAGACTGTTATTTCTGCTTTCATTCTATTCACTGTTAAAAGCAACTCCAGAGTCTGAAGACAATTCTGCCTCTTATCATCCTCAACAATATTTAAGGTCTGGTTTTCATACTGGTATGGATTGGAAAGGTCTGCTATGGAGTATATCACCAAACTTCTTAGTATTTTTTCATCTCTTCTGGTAATGGAGTGGGGACATTATCCTGAATTTTAATACCATCATTTCTGCTCATGTCTTTATCAGTTTTTCATTAGAATACCCTCATTATATCACCCTTTTTTTCACCAAGTATGCATTGTCCTTTCGTATTAATGAAGTTGCCTTTTCCTGCACACATCAGCTGATCTCTTTAATGCCCAGATACTTTCAATTCACTTGTGCTAAGTCTTTCTTCCATATGATTCCGCTGCACCTAGTTTCATTAGCTTTCAGCATTATGCACCCAATGGAACATGCTCACCTCATATTTCTCTCCCACTTTTGTAGATTTTGCACATTTAATGTTATGTTCCACTACCATGCAGCATCACAATTCGTAAGAATACTTCATTCTGTTTGATTTTTAAAGGAGAAATGAAAATATTTTGTTGCCAAACCTCTTTGAATTTCTTTACCTTTCCTACTCTAACAACAATGCTTTCCCTGCAGCCCCCTCCAACAATAATTACATTGCAGATAGCATAAACTATCAGCCAAGTCTAGTGAGTCATACGTGTAGTTCTTAAACTTTACTTCATGGGTACTTTTGTTGCTAACTACTGCAGTGCATCCATCCCATCTGCAACCCTGTCTCTGTCCATCTGAGGTGCACCCATCCCATCTGCAATCCTGTTTCTGTCAATCTGAGGTGCATCCATCCCATCAGAAGTGCATCCATCTCATCAAAAATTCTGCTTCTGTCTATCTGAGATGCATCTATCTCATCTGAAACTCTGCTTCTGTCTATCTGAGGTCTGTCCCACTGCAACTTTTAGTGTATTCATTCCTTGCAATGCATACACAGTACTGAGTTCCTACTAACACGTTTTCCTATATATCAAGCTAGGCCATTCACATGGCAATGTTATTATAAACTTTGAACTTAAGAAAATACTTCCTACTTTCCTTTTTCTGTAACTCTTTGACAGATTCTATGGGAACTAAGTCATCAGCATATAAAAGCTGGTTTCTTATGTTATAACCTCAAGAACTAGAATGAATAAAAGGAGTTTGTGGATAGGACTCTAGTGGACACCATCTTGCAACTAGTACCCTTATACATGCTACACATGGCCCTTCCATATCATTCAGCCACACCTAGTTTCATTAGCCTCCATCAGAGCTACAGAGACTGGGCTCTGTCAGAGACCTTAATGCAACTCTAAAAATAGAGTGTTTTATTCTAAGATATGACTAGCTCTTACTGATTACATCACCTGAAATATAGAATATGTGGTGCCCTGATCTGATACAAACCCAAACTGCATCTAAGCCAAGCTAATATTATCTTTGGTAACTCTATCAACAACAGTTAAGAGTTGGTGCATTAGATTCAGGCTTTTGCAATTGTCTTTCAACAATGCAGTCTCCTTTAATCTTGAATCAATTGATTATGATATAACTGTGCCAGTCATATGTGTACAATGGTATCTTGACTTCTTGCACCACCTCATTAACAAAGAAAGCGACTAGCATATGAACCCACATTGAAGCTATGATAGTCAACCCCTTTAGTTCATTAGAAATAATACACCACATTCCCACTCATAACCATGCTCCATTCAATAATCTCAAATAATCCTTTCTACTGAAAGGCCTAAAAATTTTTAGGGGTCAGAGCAAGTCAATTACATTGCCCCACTACTCATCATCATCATCATTTTACATCCATTTTCTATGTTGGCATGAGTTGGACAGTTTGACGAGAGCTGGCAAGCCAGAGAGTGGCACCGGGTTCCAGTCTGATTTAGCATGGTTTCTACAGCTGGATGCCCTTCTTAATGCCAACCACTTTACAGTGTATGCTGGGTGCTATTAACATGGAACCACACAAGCACTTTTACGTGGCACTGGCACAAGTGTTTTTTTTTTTTTTATAATGCACCTGCACAGATAAGTACTTGTTTCATCAACAACAAAAGAATGAAAGGCAAAATCCACCTCAGTGTCATTTGAACTTGGAATGTAGAGATGGTTGAAACGTCACTAAGCATTTTGTCCAACATGCCAACGGTTCTGCCAGTTCGTTGCCTTACCACCTCTTTGGTAAAGTGCCACCTGGTTTAACACCATCACTAGGTCCTTATATATCTTTAGCAGATTTTCCTTTATGGCAAGCTTTCATCCCCCAGCCAACACTTTTCCAGTAGACGTTGATGTTCGATCTTTGCATCAGCCATATCGATCTCACCAATCTGGGAAAGCCTATAAAAAAAAAATGCATGGGTGCTGATTTCTCTGTTACCCAACCAACAGTTAAAAATAGGTACCCTACTTCTGTTCAATGATGCCTTGATCATCATGATCAGAAATGTCATGCAAGACTTAGATTGAGCATGAAGAGAATTCTAGTTTCACATACCAAATACATACAATATGCTTCGCTACAAAGTAATTGGAATTGAAAGAAAAAAAAAATAGTTCTGAGGCATTCTTAAAGTAGTAGGCATATTTTATACGTACAAATCCACAAGGTAACAAGGATAATGAAGTAAAACCTCTTTCTGGAGAAGAATTGCAGGTTCTGAGTCCGTTTTATGATAACGGTGGGAAATTTATACACAAAACGTGTCTTCTGATGAAGACAGACACTTCAAAAGATAAATATTTTAACAGCCAAATTAACTTTAATCACCGAATTAAAGCAAAATTATGTAAAATTAAAGGATTTAATCCAATAATTTAAACAAAAACTAAAAGCACTGTTGAAATCAGTTAAATCATATCACACACAGAGTTATCAATAACGGATAAGTACTACAAATCATAATATTGCCAAATATATATACATAATCTTACGATCTTGAATTTTAGGTTCACATATGTGCAGGATTCACTATTATTTTGTTGATAGAGGAAAAGGTTTCACAAATAAAATCGTAAATCGCCATGCATTGAACAACGTATACAATAATACTTTGCAGGTTTCGAATGAATATAATAAGTCAAATTACATTGTATATGATTTTTTTTTTTGTTTTTTTTTGTTTTTTTTTAAATAACTATCAACATTTAGACATCACTTACCTCCCATCTCTGACACTATCCAGTTTGGCATTGTAATGCTGGCTACTGCTAAGAGATCTGCTGCGAAAAAGAATGCCATCGAAATTATACTCAGCTTATCCATTTCCTTCGGCTGTTATTTTCAGATCAGCGAATCTTCAAGGGGGACTTTTAAAAAGTCTTTGCGTTATTATTAATACTTTTTGTTTGATTTTATTTCTAGATGAAAAAAAATATTGTTTGCCCGTTTTATAATTGTCATTAAACAGGTTCATTTAAGGGGAAAAAATAGCTACAACTACATTTCTTGCATCGTCTGATTGTCGACATCAGGTCACGTGACGTAGAACGGTGACGTGAAGTGAATTTATATTATGCAAATTAACTATATGATTAAATATTTCGCATGTTTTTTATATTCTCGTCTTTAATTTAATTTTTAAGAATATTATATTGTAATGCTAAAGGTTACTCGGGAGGAAATAATTCATTTCATTTGTAAAAATTTCCGTGTACAATAGAAAAGCAGTGTTACAGGAGAAAAATGTGCTTCCATAACATACGGGACTTGAGGTGGAGGAATACATTTAGATATAAGTTTCTTATCTGTTAAGGAAAAATTGCAATTCATATAAATAAATATGATTTTGACTAAAAAAACTCATCCAAAAAGAAAGGTAGAATTTATTTGCTGCTTAATTGTTCATAATGCAGAATATTTCCGGAATTCAAATATGGAAACACAGAAGTATCACAATTCTAGAATAAAGAGTTTATATTGGGATGAGAGTGTGGTATGAATTATAAAATAAACATTTTTCATTCTTTTATTGTGTCTGGGGAGAGTCGTTTGGTTGATAATCAGAAAATTAAA
Source organism: Octopus bimaculoides (assembly GCF_046866305.1). Classification (NCBI taxonomy): domain Eukaryota; kingdom Metazoa; phylum Mollusca; class Cephalopoda; order Octopoda; family Octopodidae; genus Octopus; species Octopus bimaculoides. The sequence goes on along the minus strand of NC_142929.1, from coordinate 45,912,163 downwards.
TACAAGAATTTGAGATTATTTCTAGCATTTTGTCCTAGCAAAACCTTTTTCCAATAGAGTAAGAAAAAAAATGACAAATACGAAATGCTGAAGAAAACCCTAACGCTTTAAATCTTAATATTATAAATTAAAAAAATTCTACTTCATTTCCTCAGCACTTAAATGTTATCAATATAAATACTTGTAATTAAATATATTTGAAAACTTTTACCGTAATTTTAAATATTCAAACGAAAAAAAAAAGAGAAATATTTTTTCTTAAGTAGAGAAATTTATTAAAACTTATAGTAACGCCCCTGGCTACTAAGGTATTGTTTTGTCCTAATTATTTTAAGGGAAACTCTAATGACCTTTCAATGACAATACCCACTTCCTCCTCCCCTCCCCCTCTCTCCCCCTATCTCCCTCCCCCCCTCTCTCTCTCCCTCTCTCTCTCTCTGCCTCTTATATAACAAATTGACAAACTTTGATAAATATTTTGGGAGCTTACATTCTGAGAACTATTAAAAGGAAAAAAAATCAGAGTCATGGATTATACACATGCATTGAACCAAGGAACTGAATGCTAAATATGAGAAATTACCAACACATTAGCTTGATGCGAGCCCAAATTTCCACTTTTGGGTTACCACACGTTTGTTACAAATTCAAACATAGAAGAGGAAGAAGATAAAAGGAAATACGCCCATGCTCTAATAAGTGTTATAGATGTGTTGTGGCACTCCACAGACACGTGTACCCTTCACGTAGTTCTCGAGGAGATTCAGCATGACACAGAGTGTGACAAGGCTGGCCCTTTGAAATACGGGTACAACAGAAAAAGGAAGAAAGAGTGAGAGAAAATTGTGGTGAAAGAAGATAGTATGGTTTTCCACCATCCCCTATCGGAGCCTTATGTAGCTTTAAGTGTTTTCACTCAATAAACACTCACAACGCCTGTCTGGGAATCGAAACCACGATCCCCACGACCGTGAGTTCGCTGCCCTAACCACTGGGCCATTGCACCTCCACTGTTGGTGTGTAGTATGATGATAATGAAAGGCTTGTCAGTTTATATGCATCGTTTATTGCTACATTAATACAGAAAGTTTTATAATGAGAGGCAAGGTTCTGGATATTGGTTGAATATCGTCTTTCTGCCATTAATTTCTTATTCTTTGAGTTGCTAAGGCTCCAGCAGTCATGTAAAGAAGTATTAGGCAAAATGCAGATTCTCCATTAGTCTTTATTTATAATATATACAAAGGTGTGGTACGTTGCTCCTTGCAGCCATCTCTTGCGGTGTGAATTCATCTTTGGAAACATGGGTATTTTGTTCAACATCCTTAAACAACCCTTATTCAGGGACCTTTTGAGCTGGATGGTCTACTTGACTTGAAGAAAATTCTAAATGGGCTCCACCTGCAAAGTCATGTGCTGTTTATCTTGATATGAGATCACTATGATGCACACATATGGTTGCGATACATGTGCCTGGTGTACTCTTATCAGATGGGTAATCATGATGTGTATACTGGGCTTTGTATATTTTACCCCAGTGTCACTTTGATGGCATGCACTGCTCCCTCACTCAATAATGATAATCATTGTTGCTATGCGTGAGCTCACAAGCTGGCAGAATTGTTAACATACCAGGCAAAATGTTAAGCAGCATTTCATCTGTCATTATGTTCTGAGTTCAAATACCACCGAGATTGACTTTATTTTTTCTCCTTTAGGAGCCAACAAAATAAGCACCAGTTGAACACAGGAGGATGTAATTGACTTGCCTCTCAAAAATTTGAAATCATCATCATCATCATCATCATCATCATCATCATCATCATCATCACCATCATCACCATCACCACCACCACCACCACCACCACCATCACCATCATCATCATCATCATCATCATCACCATCACCACCATCACCACCACCACCACCACCACCACCACCACCACCACCACCACCACCATCATCATCATCATCATCATCATCATCATCATCATCACCACCACCACCACCACCACCACCACCACCACCACCACCACCATCATCATCATCATCATCATCATCATCATCATCATCATCATCATCATCTTCTTCTTCTTTATTGGAAAGTGATGTGATTGGCTAAGAGTTTATAATTGAAATTGATAGAGATATATACTGCAATCATAGTTCAAGTTTCTTCTGTAGTGTTATAATCAGTAGCTTAAAAAGATATGAGATGATATTTTGAAAGAGAGTTACTGTTGGGAAAATATTTCAGTACATTTGTAAGATCAATGTTACAGGAAAACAGTGTTTTCGTAATGATACAGGATATTTTTGTAGTTGTGGAGTACACTTTATACATTAGTCTCTTGCCTATCAAAGAACTTGTGTAAGTAAAAATGAGTCTGGCAAAGAGATATATCAGAAGAGGTGTATTTCTTTGCCAAAATGTCTTATTGTGTGAATAAATTTTCACAGTCACAGTCGGCTGCTGACACTCGTTGACGCTGCATCGAAGAGGCCAAGGAACAGAAGAAAGAAGATATGCACTCAACACCAGAGCTGAAGACACCTCCGAAAGGGGGGCCCCTGCCACGTCAAAACGGTAGAGGAGTAGGGGCCGAAACCTGACGTGGTTCCTCCTGATGATGTCTTGACCTAACTGGATCCTATAAAGGAGCTGTTGTGGTAGCAGACCACGAAACATGGTTGAAATCCCCCCAGAAAAATCAAAGTGAGGATTAGAGAAACTCATCATTCCTTCATGCATGTTTAAGAACATTATCTATGTTGTAGAGCTTTAAGTGTTACATGCTAAACTAATGAGGGAAAGCAAGTAGCATTTTTTTCAGACAGTTCACAAGGATAAAAAATATGCATTTGAATTAGTTATTGAGTTCAACAATAATTGAGGATTCCTGTCAAATCTAATCAACCAGTGAAGATTAGAAGATGATTCTTAAACTGCATTCTTATAATTTTAAACTAGAGCATGTGAAGAGATAAAACATTGAGACGATAGAGTATTTGAACAAATTTCTTTGGATGGTAATAGGTCAGAAAATCCGTAGATAATGAAACTAGAGCACACAGCACATACATTACGATTTATCAACTGTGATGCTATTTATAAAAACTATTATGAAGAATGATTTGATCAAAACATTGAAGTACATGATTAATTAAGTTTCTCCAGAAAGCTGGTAACACAGGTATAGAGTTTTTATTGAAGTAAGTTTGTTGAGAAAATGTGTGTGCTGAATCAAACTTGGCGCTTATGCACACAAATGTCATTTTACATAAGTATTACATGGCTATACCAGAGTAGTCTCCCCTCCACCTCTTTCAATCGGACATACTCGTTTTCTTTTTCTTACTACTCAAGTTTTTCTTTCAAACTAGGTTATTTTTCTCAATACACTTATGCTTCATTGTGCATGCACACTACTATCTTACACCCAGTGAAGCATGCTCAGTTTATTTCTTTCCAGCCTTTCACTTATCCTTCACATTTAATGCCTATAATTCATTGTACTTCATACACAATTATTGTACAACTTATCCTTCCCTTCAAGAGAGATTCCCTTTGTGCTAACCCCATGACATTTCTCTGCCTCATTCTTTCTCTGGCTACATTGAAATCCACTGATAATTAAGCTCTTGATCGGAAGCCATCAACTACTTCTATAAACCTTCCAAGTATTTGAATCATAGCATACACACACACACATACATAGGATTATATAGGAGTTCCACATGGTAACAATAAATATTACTCTTTTACTTGTTTCAGTCATTTGACTGCAGCCATGCTGGAGCACCGCCTTTAGTCGAGAAATCGACCCCAGGACTTATTCTTTGTAAGCCTGATACTTATTCTATCAGTCTCTTTTGCCGAATCACTAGGTGACAGGGACATAAACACACCAGCATTGGTTGTCAAGCAATGCTAGGGGAACAAACACAGACACACAAACATACACACACACACATATATATACATATATGCAACAGGCTTCTTTCAGTTTCTGTCTACCAAATCTACTCCTGCACCCATTGGCATAAGAGTGGCTGTGTGGTAAGTAGCTTGCTTACCAACCACATGGTTCTGGGTTCAGTCCCACTGTGTGGCACCTTGGGCAAGTATCTTCTACTATAGCCTTGGGCCAACCAAAGCCTTGTGAGTGGATTTGGTAGATGGAAACTGAAAGAAGCCCGTCGTATATATATATATGTATATATATATGTGTGTTTGTGTGCCTGTGTTTGTCCCCCCCCCCCCAACATCGCTTGACACCCGATGCTGGTGTGTTTATGTCCCCATAACTTAGCGGTTCGGCAAAAGAGACCGATAGAATAAGTACTAGGCTTACAGAGAATAAGTCCTGGGGTTGATTTGCTCGACTAAAGGCGGTGCTCCAGCATGGCCACAGTCAAATGACTGAAACAAGTAAAAGAGTAAAAGAGTAATAAATATGTTTATAAATTGCCAACAAGTCTTGTAATAACCACTTGCTACAATATCTTGCAATCTTCTATAAACTTGATGAGATGGCAGCTATCAAAGAGCAGGAAAATAGGCGCAACAAAACACATTTTCAACTGTTTGCTGTTGGACACATGTACCTGAAGACACAATTCGGCTCTTAAGGTTCTCTTCAATGCTGCAAAGAACTAAGTTGCTCTAATCAACAGTCACAGAAGAAACCACAAGTCCGGGCAAGGTAGTTTGCGGAAGGCTAGCAGTGTTATCCAAGGGAAAGGCAAAGGGGCCGATACAGCTTGGCACCTGTGACGTCGCAACTCATTTCTACAGCTGAGTGAAATGGAGCAACATGAAATAATGTGTCTTGCTCAAGAACACAAGAGGCAGCCCGGTCCAGGATTCGAACTCACAACCTCACGATCATAAGCTCAACACTCTAACCACTGAGCCATGTGCCTTCACACACACACACACACACACACACACATACACATAAATATATATATATATATATATGTTTATCACACCAACACCCTCACATCACACCACGCACACACTACAACTGACCAACTCCTTTCTCCCCTCCCCATTTTCACACATACATACGTCAAGATCACCAGCATTCTATCTCTCACACACACAGCCCCTCGTTCTTCGATCACCGTTCTTTCTCCCCCTTTTCTTAGCTCTCCTGTGTAAAATTTCTAACTTCCGGTCAGCCATTACTATGATTGACCGTTGACTGAACACTATTCAATTTTTTTTCTCCGTGTTTTTCTCCTTGTCTCCGTATTCTTTCTGTTGAAGAGCGTAGCTCGAAACATCAAAGACTTTCCGTATTCCCGAGCGTCATACTAATACATCCTTTTGTTGTTTACACCACCTGTCCTCATTTGTTGTTGTTTTTTCGTACATTCTCCCCTATATATATATATATATGTATATACATATATATTTGTATGTTTATATATATATATATACATATATACATATATATATATGTGTGTTTCTATATATACATATATATTTATTGATCGTTAGTCGCCTTCCTGGCACTTGTGCTGGTGGCACGTGAAAAGATATTCAAGCGAGTTCATTGCCAGTACTGCTGGACTGGCCCCTGTGCAGGTGGCACATAAAATACACCATTTCGAGCGTGGCTGTTGCCAGCACCTCCTGACTGGCCTTCATGCCAGTGGCACGTAAAAGCACCCACTACACTCTCGGAGTGGTTGGCATTAGGAAGGGCATCTAGCTGTAGAAACTCTGCCAAAGCAGATTGGAGCCTGGTGTAGCCATCTGGTTCACCAGTCCTCAGTCAAATCGTCCGACCATGGTAGCATGGAAAGCGGACATTAAACGATGATGATGATATATATATATATATATATATATATATATATATATATATATATATACATATTTGATAAATAAATTCAAAAAGGGATAAAACTCTTTTACAAGAATTTTATCAAGAAGCCAGTGTGTAAAAAAATTCATAAGGGAAATTTCTATTCCCAAGAATATAACTATTCGTTTATATTTATATAAAGGGCATTATTACAGAAAAATAATAACGCCACACAGTGGACCTCTCAAAATAACCACATTTAGTACCTAATGCGAGGAAAAACAACCAACAGAAGACGACCAACTTTCTTTTAAATAAACTTAACTGTGTATCGACCGATTTCGCGATTATTTTATATATATATATATATATATATATATATATATATATATATATATATATATATATATATATACATATTTATATACATACACACACACACACACACACATATATATATATATATATATATATATATATATATATATATAATATATATATATATATATATACACACACATACATACTATATATATGTGCATGTGTGTGTGTGTGCAACCTAAATAAGAAGATAGAGAAAGAGTTTACCATTAGGCCTAGATTTTCTACATCTGAAGAATTTTGGTCTTAAGACTATAAAGCAAGAGTATAGATCGCCTAAATCTCAGGATGAGGTCCTGGGAAGGTAGGAAGATGGAGGATCTCTGATGCAGCATTCATCCTGAGTTTTATGCTATCTATACTCTTGGATTATAGTCTTAAGTAAGATCAAAATTCTTCAGGTGTAGAAAAATCTACGCCACATGATAAACTCTTTCTTTGTCTTCCTATTTAGATTGCATACACGTACACACACACACACACACACACACAAACACACACACACATGTATACACATATGTGTATGTATAGTATGTATGTATATATACATATATATATGCGTGTGTATGTATGTATGTGGAGGAGGAGATACGAGAAAGATGATTTATTTTATAAAATCCTAGAGTGTATTGCAAACTTGCGTTCTTGAATTTTTAAAACTTATAAATGTCTGTTTTAAGCAATGATTTCATTGTTATTTCTAGCAACTTCTTTTGGCTTGTTCATAGCTTTTAAATATTTAATTTGCTTGTGAATGTTTTAATATTAACTTTGCTCGTGTTGTGGCTGTGTGGTAAGTAGCTTGCTTACCAACCACATGGTTCAGAGTTCAGTCCCACTGCATGGCACCTTGGGCAAGTGTCTTCTACTATAGCCTTGGGCCGACCAAAGCCTTGTCAGTGGATTTGGTATACGGAAACTGGAAGAAGACCGTCGTATATATGTATATGTATATATATATGTGTGTGTGTGTTTGTGTGTCTGTGTTTGTCCCCCCAACATCGCTTGACAACCGATGCTTGTGTGTTTACGTCCCCATAACTTAGCGGTTCAGCAAAAGAGACCGATAGAATAAGTACTGGGCTTGCAAAGAATAAGTCCTGGGGTCGATTTGCTCGACTAAAGGTGGTGCTCCAGCATGGCCACAGTCAAATGACTAAAACAAGTAAAAGAGTAAAAGAGTAAATTGTATATCTTAACAGTTTGACTGTTATTTCTAGCAACTCCTGTTAGTTTGTTTGTTCGTAGCTTTTGAAAATTTAATTTGCTCGAATAGCTTGTTTAATGTTTTGACATGCTAATGCCCCGCTCCCCCTGATGATAGAAGAGGCAGCGAATGCACTGTTTTCTGATTGGCTGAAAATCCTGAAAATGATCAAACTTTGAACACCTGTAACATTTTTGTAAAATTTTTCTGGAATAAACGAATGACAAATTTGGATTCAGTGTCAAAAATTACATCTATATGATACATTAAAAAAATTTTTTATAGATAATTGTAAACAGTGACAAAAACCACAAGGATCTGAAACAACCACACTCTACACACTTTACTTTGAATCACTGCTTTAAACAACAGAAGTGAGTGAGAATGTTATAACTTAGTGAGCATGAACAACAAAGCTCAAGATAACTTGTGCTAAGCAACTTCATAGTGCATACTTCATCTCTATTACCTTAGCAACATCCCAAAACTTTTTAATCAGAATGAAAATATATATATAGAGATATATAGATATAGATATAATGCCACTACCACTGTCGCTATTACTTATCTTATATTAAGCTTTAGGAATGCTTTTTGAAAATATAGAATTACAAGCTTGTTGTATGTGTAATATATGAGAACTGAGAGCAGTAAATTATTTTACAGCTTTCATAAACACATCTGGTAGCTATTATCTGTCAGTAGCAATATTAATTAAGTTTGAAATTTCTATAGTATGTAATTTGTTTATTTACAGGTTTTTCCCTTATTTTGTAGATAGTTTCCTCTACTTTTACTCTTTAAATTTGTGCTACTTGATGTTGAAAATTGAGTATTTGCAGGAAGTATTAATGAAGTATTGTAGACAGAATTCTGTTTTACACACAACATATAACCCCTTGTAAGCTTCTTATTTTTTTGAAATTATCAGAAATTTGTGTTCTACGCAAGGGAATTCATGAGATGCAAAAAAAAAAAAAACATCGTAATTTTTCGAAATTTAAATAAAATTTTAATTAAAAAATATTTTTTCAATCACAGTTTAAAATACACACATTGAATTTTTGGCTTAAATCCAAGCAATAGACCATTAAATGTGTTTATAGGGAGAAAGACAAAAAATATCAATATGTGAGAGTATCAAACAAGAATGGTATGAGGTGGACATGAGATGCACTAAAAATAACAGCTAAATCCCCATACATCACACAATTTTTTTTTTTTTTTTTTCGTTTTTGAATATTCATATAATTTCTCATGTGTAGAACACAAATTTGCAAAACGTTTCTGAAAATTCTGATAATCAAAAAAGTTAGGATTCCACCATCTTGTATCTATGTAACTTTCCTTCTGTAAATTCCAACTGCTAACACAACAGAGTTAGTATTCATTACTTTGAAGTGTGTTGATTTAGGAAATGAATATAATGTATCTTCACTAATTCCTGCTCAAAGGTAATAAAGTTTGAACTGAAGCTTTCCATTCACACAGTGAAAAAGTAAACAAATTCTTGGATAGTTTTTAATGGTTTATTAAATAATTTTCTTATAAAAATGTAACAATTTGTTTGTCAAAAAAATATTGTACAGAATTTGTAAAACCATGCATAAGTTTTCCAAATACACGCATTGAACATTATAACACACATAACCATACCAAACCATGCCATTTGACTTGACAAATAATGTTCTTGACCATATCAATTACCACCCCCACCCTCCATAGGACAATTCCCCCCGATGACAACTACCCCCTAGGACAATTAGCCCCCTTGGTTAATTACCCTATAGGAAAGTGGGTTATACATCATTAGATGTATACCTGACTTTCCTATATAAAATTAAGAATTAACGGAACGCTGAACTCCAGACTATCAACTTAAACAATTATTTATTTTAAGGTGGTTAATATATACATCTTTAGCTCTTGTTTGTTGAGACGTCTTCTGTGTGTGTGAGCATGGTTGTTGGGACGTTGGTATGTAGATGTGAGCGAGCTGTCTAGCGTAAGTTCGAAAGATGGAGAGAGACAGCTAAACACGTCCTTGTTGGAACAGCATAAAAGTTGAGCACAACACATATAAGTCTCGACAGTGACCCTAAAATTTCAACTTTCATCCATCAGTCAATACTGATTCTTTCAAATTGCTCTAGAATATCACATTCTTGGCTGATACTGTCCAGTCATCAGGGAAATAAGAGCTCAAGAAAATCATCTGAAGCCAATCAATCATTTGATTGCCAGTGCTTTTATGGGATCAACCACAAAAACATGATGGTGACTACAACTTTCCAAGTTTACCATATCTTCTGCATGACTGTGAAAATTGGACACCACATAGGCAACACATCAAAGAGCTTAAACGACTTAAAATGAGACTCTTGTAATTACTATAGCATCAAAGAGCAGGGCAGAGTTGCAGACTTACAGGGCTGGTCTGGTCTGGTTTAGTTAGTATCAATGCCAAACACAGCTATGCTGGGGAAGTCACATTATTTGGAAGCATTGCTTCTGTATGTTACTCTACTTCCTCCATGAAATTTTCATGAAAGCTTGCAAAACACATGGACATAGAGAGAGATGAAAGAAGAGAGTTATTACAAAGATACCAGCCCACCTAAGACTGGTTTTATGATACAAACCTTATGTTTATTTAACATGATCTAATTTGAAACCTTCCACCAACATTTTCTGCTGATTAATGGTCCAGACACCAGCTTAACTATGACAAAGTAATTTTACTAAATTTTTTTATTATTTCAAAATTAATTAAAACTATGGTAATGTATTTCAATAGAAATTAAGATTTAAGTCAATGGAATCAGAGGATGTAGAAAAACATCTGAAAAAGAGGATTTGACAAAAATTGCAATGCCAAATCTAATGGTTGGCAGGTTATGCCCTCCAATATGTATATGTAAAATAAATATGCATTATTGAAATTAGTTTTCAATAAATAATATTTGCAACAGTGTGAGATTTAATACATATTTTGTACAACTAACTCAGCATCTTGGAAAATGACTTTAAAATCCTTTTAAAGACATAGTAATAGATTCTATAACATTGTCCAAAATAATGTAAACTAGAATCTATATCAGATGGAAAAAGAAAAACATAACCCAAATAAATATTACACATTTAAACTGAACTGAGCAAAATGGTTCCTTTAGTCACAACAAAAACATATTAAAAAATAATTTATCTGAAGAGATTGTATTTGTACATTTTGAACAAAATATATAGACAACTGTAGATCACCTCATATATATTTTCAATCACAAAAGCTTTTTCCTACATCTTTAATTTTTGCAGCAAATTTATCTATGGTCTCCTTTATTTTGTTCACTTTTGACATCCTTTCAACAACCAAACCATAGCGGTCAATCAAAAACTTATACCTGAAAGAAATATTTGAAAGCATTTTTAGATAAAAATTAGATACATTAAAAACATGATAGTTCAATAGTGTTGGAAAACATTATTTGGTTGAAGACACTTGCCTAAGGTGCCACACAATGGGACTGAATATGGAACCATGTGGCTTGGAAGCAAACTTCTTACCACATACTCACACCTACATCTTATATATATTATAAGCATGCAAGTGTATTGGTGCGTGCATGTTTACATTTGTGTGCACACGCTTAAAGCCACACACACACATACACACCAATACTTTGTGAGTGCATATGTGTGTGCATGACTTTACACGTGTTATTCGTAGATGACACTCAGAGATGACACTCATGTAGCAGGACTAAATCCTGTCATGTAGCAGAACTAAATCCAAAACTATGCAGTTGAGAAGTGAATTTCTTCACCCACACAGTTATGCTGCTGACCAGTATCTTATGTTGTTCACAAAAGGAGGAGATGTTTAGTATTATGTTTTGGGCAAGTGAAAGCGAAATCGTGATGGCACCACCGTTCGAGTGTGATCGTTACCAGCGTCGCCTTTCTGGCACTTGTGCCGAAGCTTCGCATTCCTGGCACGTGTGCCAGTGACACGTGAAAAGTCATTCGAGTGAGATCGTTGTCAGTGCAGCTGGACTGGCTCCTGTGCAGGTGGCACGTAAAATACACCATTTTGAGCGTGGCCATTGCCAGTACCGCCTGACTGGCCTTCGTGCCGGTGGCACGTAAAAGCACCCACTACACTCTCGGAGTGGTTGGTGTTAGGAAGGGCATCCAGCTGTAGAAACTCTGCCAAATCAGATTGGAGCCTGGTGTAGCCATCTGGTTCACCAGTCCTCAGTCAAATCGTCCAACCCATGCTAGCATGGAAAGCGGACATTAAACAACGATGATGATGAAGTGGAAAATGAGCTTGAAAGAGAAAGTTTCTGAGGAGTATATTAACCTGCTCAAATTAGCAACTAACTCACATTCAAACTACTTTTTATCATTTAGATTTTACTTATTTCAGTCATTAAACTGTGGCCATGCTGGGGCACTGTCTTGAAGAATTTTTAAATGGATGACTCGACCTCCCCAGTGCTTATTTTTTAAAGCCTTGTACTTATTCTATTGGTTCTTTTGCCAAACCACTAAGTTATTGGGATGTAAACACACCAATACTGGTTGTCAAGTGGGGTGGGGGTGGGGGGCAAACATAAACACAAAGACACACACACATAGATATAGAAATATACAACAGGTTTCTTTCAGTTTCCATCTATCAAATCCATACAAAAGGCATTGGTCACCCCAAGGCTATAGTAGAAGGTATTTGCCCAAGGTGTCAAGCAATGGGACTGAACCCAGAACCATATAAGAGGAATAAGCTTCTTACGACACAGCCTATGGAAAGGGTTCTACAAACATGCTGCAATCTGAAACTAATTTTCCAGTACAAGTAGGAGAGAAAGGAGAGAGAGAGAGAGAGAGAGAGAGAGAGAGAGAGCAGCTAACAGGGGATTTTTTATTGAAACTTTCATAACAGACCTAATCAATTTCTAAAGTACACCAGGGTTATAGGTGTGGGGCATCAGAATAGATTTAGATTTGCAGATCCATGCTTAAAATTATCTAAAACAGTGTTTCCCAACCTATTTTCCCTCCTCTGGCCCCAGTATAACTTCCCAGAAAAATGTATGCCCCACCAGTGCTTGAAAAAAAAACAAAACAACTTCATTTTTAATATTTTATCATAGTTATTTCACATAAAATAATCTGTAATACCTGTATTTCAAAAGGCTAGCCTTGTCACACTCTGTGTCACATTGAATCTACCTGAGAACTGCGTTAAGGCTGCACATGTTTGTGGAGTGCTCAGCCTCTTGCAGGTTAATTGCATGAACAGACTGACCCATTGATTGGATCAACAGGAACCTACATCATCATAACCAACGTAACAGAATGCCAGTTACATAATTTACAGGTAACTCTTTTATTATGTACTGAGTATCAACTTCTCATAATTATATGCTTTCCTTAAAGAAATGTCTACACTTGGGCATTGTTGTTGGCACTCTGTCGCTTATGATGTCAAGGGTTCCAGTTGATCCGATCAACGGAACAGCCTGCTCGTGAAATTAACGAGTGAGTGGCTGAGCTCTCCACAGACACTAGTACCCTTAACGTAGTTCTCGGGGATATACAGCGTGACACAGTGTGACAAGGCTGACCCTTTGAATTACAAGTACAACAGAAACGGAAAGTAAGAGTGAGAGAAAGTTGTGTTGAAAGAGTACAGCAGGGTTCGCCACTATCCCCTGCCGGAGCCTCGTGGAGCTTTAGATGTTTTCGCTCAATAAACACTCACAACGCCCGGTCTGGGAATCGAAACTGCGATCCTATGACCACGAGTCCACTGCTCTAACCACTGGGCCATTGCGCCTCCATATTTGGGCATTAGAATAGCGCTATACTGTCACAAACAGTCTTCACAACGTATGCTTGGCTGGAGGGATTGGTTTGGCTTAGTTGAGTACGGAAGTAATATGTTTGCTGTGGAAAAAAGATTTTCAAAATTCTATATCCCACTAAAAAAAAAAAAATTTTGGATCTCGTGCCCCACCACTATTTTCCCAGGCCTATCAGTGAGGCATATGCCACATTTTGGGAATCATTGATCTAAAGTATTTTAAGATTCAACAGGAGGAAGGAGTAGATCTGTTATAATTTCAAATATATTAAACAACATTGAATAAAAAAGCAATATGCTGGTAGTTGATAGAATTAAAGAAATTGTTTATCTTGAGTCTAACGCCTAATTTGTTATTAGTGATGGAAGCAGTAATAGTTCAAAACAGCATTCTGTATACAAGGCAATAATACATCTATACATCAAATGTATTTAAAACAATCAGTCTCCTACTTCAAATTCTCATTACACAAGAAAAAAAATAGTAATACCAGAATTAGAATCATCCATCATTTTTTAAATATAAATTTTAATTTTTAAAATTTATTTGATTTAATGCAATTAAAAGAACTATAATTAATTTGAAGTAAACGGAGTACTTACCCAACATCTGTCTTGTAGTATTTATTTGTCATTATCAGATATTTGTCATTATTATTGTCTATTTCTGGACAAAAGCAATAAGCTTCTTGAATTATTATTTTTGTGTTATTTTGCTTCATGGAAGTGGGACCTGGTAAAATTATACAAAAGGTAGTCAGATAAAAGTAAAATAGCAATATTTGAATTTGTTTTTATTTTTATTTCATTTTATTTCACTTGTTTCAGTCATTTGATTGCAGTAACATTCAAGGGTTTTTCTAGTTGCTAAAGTAAATCAACCCCAGGATGTATTTTTTAAAGCCTAGTACTTATTCTATTGGTCTCTTTTGCTGAACTGCTAAGTTATGGGGGTATAAACACACCAACACCAGTTGTCAAGTGGTGGTGAAGAGACAAACACAGACACATAGATATATACATATGTATGCATGTGTGTGTGTGTGTGCGTGTGTGTGTGTGTGCGTGTGTGTGTGTGTGCGTGTGTGTGTGTGTGTGTGTGTGTGTGTGTCTGTGTGTGTGGTATATACAATAAGCTTCTTTCAGTTTCTGTCAACCAAATCCACTCACAAGGCTTTGATCAACCCGAGGATATAGCAGAAGACACTTACCCAAAGTGCCACACACTGGAACTGAACCCAGAACCATACGGTTGAGAAGCAAACTTCTTACCACAGAGCCATACCTGCACCTATCAATCACGCCTGCACCTATAGCTATGGTTGCACCTATCAGCCATGCCTGCAACTATCAGCCACGCTTACACCTATAGCCATGGCTGCATGTATTTTATAGCTATAACCAAACCAGTAAAGGAGTTTTTATAGTTCATGCCTATTCAATGCAACTGATTATTGCTCTCACATCTGGAATGACGCTACTGTTGCACACACAGATAGCCTAGACTGCATTCAGAAAAAAAACCAACCAACTTATTGACATAAATTTCTCATAGACACCCTCTAGCCTCTATCCCGTAAGTGAACTGTCTCCTTCCTACCTCTTCTACCATTATTATGATGTCATCTCTCCCCAGAGCTGGCTAGGCTCAAGCTACTTCCATTTCAGTATTCCAGTCCCACTCATCTCTCCTTCTCACATCACCTTTGTTGTATCCAACCCTGCCAGGCACTGCATCAATCACTACATTCTGTTATCTTCAAGAGGAACCATTAACTCGACTCTCTTTTTATCTTCCACTTGTTTTAACCATTGAATTACAGCCATGCTGGGGTACTGCTTACAACCATGCTGGGGTACTGCTTTGAAGGGTTTAGTCAAACAAATTGCCCTCTGCTTAATTTTTTAAAACCTGGTACTTATTCTATTGGTTGCATTTTACCAAACTGCTAAGTTACAGGAATGGAAACAAACCAACAGCAGTTAAGTGGTGAGAGACAAACACAAAACACACACACACACACACACACATACATATGATGGACTTCTTTCAGTTTCTGTCAACCAAATCCACTCACCTGGCTTTGATCAACACAGGAGTAGAGTAGAAGACACTTGCCCTAGGTGCCATGCAGAAGGACTGAACCTGGAACCATATGGATGTGAAGTAAAGGTCATACCATACAGCCACACCTGTACCTGTTTACTATTTTTCATTGAAATCTCTTGCTTCTAACAGGATTGAGAAATTTAAACAGACAAATTGTAGGCGTGGCCAATGCCAGTGCCGTGTGACTGGCACCCATGCTGGTGGCACGTTGAAAGCACCATTCAAACATTGAGCCTCATGGAGATAGTGACAGGTGACTGAGACCTTTGGTGATATACTGTGCTTAAGAAGACCTGTCAAGCCAAGTGAGATCGTAGTCATGGCCAATGCCAGTGTCACGTAACTGGCATCTGTGCTAGTGGCATGTAAAAAGCACCCACTACACTCATGGAGTCGTTGGCATTAGGAAGGGAATCCAGTCAAAGAAACCATGCCAAGTCAGATTGGAATCTGGTGCAGCTCCCCAGCTTACCAGTTCTATCAAACTGTCCAACCCATGCCAGCATGGAAAATGGATGTCAAATGATGACAATGATGAACTACAGGACTTTAAAAGTGGATGGGCACGTGTGTGCATGTGTGTCTGTGTATAGCTATTAATGGTTAAATCTGTTTCTTTGTAATCAAAATAAAATTACGAATTAATTACAAAATAAATTCTTACCTATAAATAACTCTGTGATGTTTGCTGTATATGTTTTAGAATCAGAATCATATGACAACACTGTGATGAATGCCACTGTAACAAACAATAATAATAATAATAATAATATTAATGATGATGATGATGATGATGATGATGATGATGATGATGATGATGATGATGATGATGATGATGATAACAACAACAATAATAATAACAATAACAACAACAACAACAACAACAACAACAACAACAACAACAACAATAATAATAATAAATGCCCTACTGAAATACCAGGCAGTGGCTCTCATGGCTTCTGATCTTAACTGATTGGAAATGCTATCATGTACATTGTTTTGTCTTGGTATAAAAGATAAGCTACAGTAAATATTCTGCTCAATACCACAGATTTGCATGCCAGTTGCTTGACCTTAACCAGTTGAGCATGTCCCTTAGTGGCTGACAATATGTGCATCTCTGATCATGAGAAGAAGTAGTTGGGGAGCATCATAATCATGTGTTGAGAGAAATTCTTTGGGATTTGAATAATTCACTTCCGGAAACATGGGTGTTTCGTTCATCATCCTTAAGCAAACCTTATTCGGGGAACTTTTGAGCAGGATGGGTTATTCAACCTGAAGAAACTTCTAACTGGGCCCCACCTGCAAGATCATGCACTGTTTATCTTGATATGAGATTACCATGTCACACAGAAGTGGTTGAGATGTATGTCTGGTGTACCCTTATTAGACAGGTAGTCATGATGAGTATATTGGGCTTCGTATATTTGTACCCCAGTGTCACATTGATGGCATGTGCTGCTCTCTCACTCAATAATAATAATAATAATAATAATAATAATAATAATAATAGTTTGAATGATGGTAGGTTAAAGTGAGAGAACAACTGATGTGATAGGCCTGTTATCAAATGAACATGGAAACCTTTTTTTCAGATACTGAATAACATCACTCCTTCCCATGTTCCTTCCCACGTCCCTTTCCCAGTTTTCGGAGTTGGCACTCTCAATGTAGGCACATTGAAAGGTAAGTCTAGCAAGATTTTTGAGATACTTGAACAAAGGTGTGTTGATAGATGTTGCATCCAAGAGGTAAGGTAGAGAGGAGCTTCAGCCAGGTTCCTCACAGGTAAGACACAGGTATAAAATCTTCTGGGAAGGTAGCAGTGATAAGGTAGGTGACATGGGCATACTTCTTGCAGAGAAGTGGGTGGATAAGGTCATAGAGGTAGCCAGAATAGGTGATAGAGTGCTTAAGTTTAGGCTAGTCTTACAAAACAGTATAGTGACAATTATCTCTGCCTATGCCACTCAAGCAAGCCTACCAAATGAACAGAAGGACCACTTTTATGGTATTTTTCTGCAGGCTACCTCAAAGACAAGTGACAATGATCTCCTCTTCGTGGCTGGAGATTTCAATAGGCATGTCGGACAGCAGCCTGGTATCTTGCATGAGGGCCATGGATTTGGCTCCTGAAACAAAGAGGGAACAAGACTACTGAAGTTCTGTGACGCAAATCATCTTTTGATCTGTAACATGAACTTCAGAAAGCCAGCCTGTCACCTGATAACCTACCAATCAGGTGTCTGTACTAGCCAGATTGATTACATTCTTACTAAACAGCATGATATATGGTTGCTCCTAAATACAAAGACCCTCCCTGGTGAAGAATGTACCCCCTAGCATAGACTAGCCATTAGTGACTTTAGAATCCAGGCCAGAAGGATACCAAGAAGTAAACCAATTTGGGAGAGAAGGATTTGGAATCTTAAGGACCTTCCATATGGTCAGAGACTTAGGGACATCCTAAATGAGAAATTCAATGAAAAGGAGGAAGAGCTACAGACTTGTGACATAGAAGGCAACTGAGACCAAATCTGTGGCTGGTGCAAAGTCCCACTCAGACCTAGAGTAACGTGGGCTATCCTCAGCTGCATAAATAAATAGAATTTTTTAATCAGATGGACACATTAATATAATTTTACTCAAATTCTCTAATAGAGCAAGAAGAGGGAGAAAGTCCATGTTGTTATTAATGTGACTCAGAATATACTACACTTCTAAGAACTGTATGAAATTTGTTAGGGTCATAGCTTGTAAATGATTGTGGTTCACTTTTAATTTATTAGTCTTTTTTTATCAACTACCAAATCTAAGGCTAGAGGACAGTGTCTGTTTAGAATGGATAGATGGAGTTAGTTGACAGTTTATAGTTGGGTATGGTCATAAATATTGTCTGGATTTAGAAAATGTATAAGTAACTGTCTATAAAGGAGGCTGAGTAGGGGAAGACCCTAAATCAAGATGTTAATTACCAGTTAAAGGGGCAAAACGCTAATAAAACCTATGATGTTGATACAGAGGAAATTATCCTGGGATACAATGGATGATTGTATATAAACAATATTGTTATGTTGTATGAAGATAAAATTTAAGCTTACTAAAAATGTTATAACCAGAATAGATAAACTGTGTATATATACCAATTTTCAACATCAGAAAGGGAAGATTACATAGAATTAGTTTAATATTCATATCAGTACTTAATTATTTACTTATAGGGTGGTTTCTATAAAGATTGCTCTGAGTATTTACTTATGGAAAACTGGGGTGATAAATCATGCTATCTTTATAGTAGTTATAAGCTAAGAATCAATAAGTTGTACACAGATACATACACATATTTAACTATGTGCACAAATGCAATCTACTCTTCTAGACTTCTATTTTGATATATATATATATATATATATATATATATATATATATAGGAAAAGACTATGGTGTGTTTACCATAGTATTAATCACACGAGAATTTATTTAACAGGATTCAAAACACCATTTGTCCTGGACAGACTCTTATGTTTTAGTATGATTACACTTTTAAACAAGTATTCTTCACTGCAAGCTCTATTAATTAGGTCTACACCACTACCAGAGAGCTAGCAAAGAGATGCAGTAATACAAAGCACAAGTAGAGGGATAAAAAAGAAAACAGATACGAAAGTGGGGCAGCAGTAAGATGATCCTATGTAAGTTTAGAGTAAGAAATATGAAAATCATTAAAAAAAAAATAAAACACACAGACCCAGTAAACAATCAACTTAAGCCAAGAAATAACAGAAAAACTAGCTGACTAGAAAAAAATAATGAAGAAAATATGTTACAGATGACATGGAAAAAATAGGAGGTTATTCGATAATAAATACAAGAGTGTGTGTTTGTTGTTGCAGCAGCAGCAGCAGCAGCAGCAGCACACTGAAATAAGTGGGATAACAAAATAGCTGTGAGAATAAGATTAGGATGGGCAAAGTTCAGAGAGCTCCTACCCCTGCTGGCAACAAAGGGCCTCTCTCCCAGAGTGAAAGGTAGATTGTTTGATGCCTGTGTGCAAACAGCTATGCTGCATGGCAGTGAAATATGGGATAACAAAAAAATATATATATGTATATATATTCTGTTTAGTCAGCAATCAGTGATCTGCTTAAAATTATTGTAGGAAAACTTACAGAAAACTGTAAAAATAGAATCTTTTTTTTTTTGTTCAAATTTTGTGATTTTCAAGATCTCAAAATAAAATTAAGAGTATGTTAAAATTGGCTTCAAATTTTGGCACAAGACCAGCAGTTTCAGGGAAGATGCTAAGTTGATTGCATAGAGCCCAATGCTCAACTGCTACTTATTTTATCAAACCAGAAAGGATGAAAGGCAAAGTCAACATTGGCAGCATTTGAACTCACAATGTGAAGACGGATGAGGTGCCACTAAGTATTTTGCCTGGCATGCTAATGATTCTGCTAGCTTATCACCTTAAGGGTTTCTTTTATTTGTTTCAGTTATTTGACAGCGGCCATGCTGGAGCACCGCCTTTAGTCGTGCAAATCGACCCCAGGACTTATTCTTTGTAAGCCTAGTACTTATTCTATCGGTCGCTTTAGAAAAGAATATTCTTTTAACAGTTAATGAACCAGATCAGTCAAAGGAAAATAAAAGAAAGACTAACTCACCAGTTTGGTTTGCTTTACAAGCTAATTTCTCATAATACTTCATTTTATGTAATTCGTCATCTTCTGAGCAATTTACGCAGTCTGTTACAATAAAAGTAATATAATTTAACATGAAAAATACTTAAATTTACATTTATTAAAAAAAGCAACAAAAAATTCTCATAACTCTTCCAACTCCATAAGTACAACAGTGAGGACTGAAATCATCATATATGAGGTTGTATCAAAAGTTCCTCAAACTAGATCTGTAGCATGCCAACAGATGGCAGCACATGGTTGCGTGTGCAGTGAGAGCTAGCAGTGACTTTCAGGAGGCAGTGTGCCGAGTAATGTTACTGTGTTTACTTTGCAAGTTGTGAAATTTATGGTTTTGTGATCACATGTACGCTGTGGTCAGCGATTTTGACATAGACAGGAAGTTAGATCAATGCGAAATTTTGGGTTAAACTTGGGAAGTCTGCTACAGGGACATTGAGCATGCTTTGGCAAGCTTAGAGAAGTGAGTCAATAGGTTGTACGCAATGTTTCAAGTGACACAGAAGAATGTCCCTGCAAGAGCTATCACAAGCGTCACCCCAGCAAATGTGGTATTGTGCATCGAGAATTTGTCACCCAGGGCCAGACTGTCAATTGAGAGTTCTACTATGACGTCTTGAAGCATTTGAAGGACATTTGGCAAAAGTGACTGGATCTGTGGAGCATGAAGAATTGGATTCTTCACGATGACAAGGCACTCTGTCACCAAGCCCTTCTCACTTGTGAGTTTCTCACCAAAAACAATATGGTATCACTTCTGCACCTGCCCTATTCACCAGATTTAGCACCTGTGGACTTCCATCTCTTTCCAAGCATGACACAGAATATGACAAGGATGGCCCTTTGAAATACAGGTACTATCCATTTTTGCTAGCTGAGTGCACTGGAGGAATGTCAAATAAAGTGTCTTGCTCAAGAATACAACACACCACTGAGTATCGAACTCATGACCTTATGATGATGAGCTGCATGTCTTAACCACCTACCTATTCATCTTTACTATGTTTTTATGAGTATGTATGTGTGTATGTGTGTGTATAATATATATATATATATATATAAAATATCAAATGATTAATAACAGACGATGGATAATTGTCAGCTCATAATGCGTGCCTTGGATCAGCCCCTAGGCTCATAGGGTTGGTTTTCTCTGTATACACAACTGGAATATCCTATTTGATACTCACCAACCATAGGCCGGAATCACAGAGAGTATCCAATCCTACCTGGTGCATATCTTTTCAAGTACTTGATTCTATCTGAATCCCTATTTTACTATGTATATATATATATATATATATATATATATATATATATATATATATATAGTAAAATATATATCTATCACCATGATAGATCGGTAGCCACTACACATTCTTTATTTTCTCTCCTTGTTTCTTTCTGTGTTCCTTTGTGTGGAAGAGCGTAGGCTCAAAATGTTAAAGACTTTTTCACTTCCCAAGCATTATACTAATACATCTGTTTGTTGTCTACACCATCTGTCTTCGTCTTTTGATTTTTTGTGAATTCTCCCTATATATATCATCATCATCATCATCATCATCGTTTAACGTCCGCTTTCCATGCTAGCATGGGTTGGACGATTTGACTGAGGACTGGTGAAACCGGATGGCAACACCAGGCTCCAATCTAATTTGGCAGAGTTTCTACAGCTGGATGCCCTTCCTAACGCCAACCACTCAGAGAGTGTAGTGGGTGCTTTTACGTGTCACCCGCACGAAAATGGCCACGCTCGAAATGGTGTCTTTTATGTGCCACCCGCACAAGCCAGTCCAGGGGCACTGGCAACGATCTTACTTGGCTTGCCGGGTCTTCTCACGCACAGCACATTTCCAAAGGTCTCGGTCAGTAGTCATCGCCTCATCATATATATATATGTATATATATATATAATGGAGAAATTATACAAGATGTATAAATAGGTGATGAGTAAAGCACTGGTACAGTTTCAATTACCTGTTGTTATCCATAGATTTATTGCAGAAACTTTGTAGTGGCAGTTAGGGTAACAGTATTAATAAAATAGATGGAATGAGTAAAAGATTTTATTGGGTACAACACATGTTTTGACCTGTTTTGGGTCTCTTCAGGTACATCAATAAAAAGTCTCACTAGAGATTTCCTGTGTTGGCTTACGTACCGCAACATGTCCATAAAATTCGAGAATGCGTAAAAACAGAAAAATTGAAACACAAAAAATTCAAATATGAAATTCAAAAATTCAAATAGCATAGATAGATATGTGCACATATTTGTGTGTGTGTGTGTGTGTGTGTATGTACATATATATATAGATTCTTTTATTCTTTTACTTGTTTCAGTCATTTGATTGCAGTCATGCTGGAGCACCACCTTTAGTTGAGCAAATCGATGCCAGGACTTATTCTTTGTAAGCCTAGTACTTATTCTATTGGTCTCTTTTGCTGAACTGCTAAGTTACAGGGATGTAAACACACCAGCATCAGTTGTCAAGCGATGTTGTGGGACAAACACACACACACAATTATCTTCCTTTTCTTTCTGTTAACAGTTACAATAGCGAAGGCTCATTACATCATTTTCTCTAAACTAGAATGTATACTTTCCATATTCATATTTAAATTTTTTGCGTTTCAATAATTTTTCTGTTTTTATTCATTCTCAAATTTGATGGACATGTAGCGGTACGAAAGCCAACTCAAGAAATCTCTAGTGAGACTTTTTATTGATGTACCCAAAGAGACCAGGAACAGGTTGAAACATGTGTCACACCCAATAAAATCTTTTACTCATTCCATTTATTTTATTAATACTGTTATATATATATCATCGTCGTTTAACGTCCGCTTTCCATGCTAGCATGGGTTGGACAATTTGACTGAGGACTGGTGAAACCAGATGGCTACACCAGGCTCCAATCTGATTTGGCAGAGTTTCTACGGCTGGATGCCCTTCCTAACACCAACCACTCAGAGAGTGTAGTGGGTGCTTTTACGTGTCACCCGCACGAAGGCCAGTCAGGCGGTACTGGCAACGGCCACGCTCAAGATGGTGTATTTTATGTGCCACCTGCACAAGAGCCAGTCCAGGGGCACTGGCAACGATCTCGCTCGAAAATCCTACGAAGGCCAGTCAGGCGATACTGGCAATGGCCACGCTCAAAATGGTGTATTTTATGTGCCACCCACACAAGAGCCAGTCCAGGGGCACTGGCAACGATCTCGCTCGAAAATCCTACGAAGGCCAGTCAGGTGGTACTGGCAACAGCTACGCTCAAAATGGTGTATTTTATGTGCCACCTGCACAAGAGCCAGTCCAGGGGCACTGATAAAAGGAGCAAAAATACTGAACACGCAGCGTATTGCCAAAGATCTCAGTCATTTGTCATTGCCTCTGTGAGGCCCAACACCCAACAAGAATGCGGAAAATGAAACCAGTTGCCTAATATCATAACATATGTCCTTTGTCAATTGATGTGATTGTTTATTTTTAGAATGACATTGTATAGTAGGTGTGAGGAGCCAGATCTAGCCAGTTTGAACATAAAACAGGTAGAATATTTTGCCAGATATGGCTGGTTTAAATAAAATTATATAAAACCTTATAAGAAATATTAAAATCTTACTTACTTCCTGAACAAGTACACTGCAATTGCTTTGGGTCACAGAACAAATGTATTTCTTTCTTTGGATAAAGAATTGAACAGCTTTCATCTGAAAAGAACATTACGTGGTTTTATATATTATATATATAGTTTTCTGATTTAGGCACAAGGCCAGAAATTTTGAGGATAGGCGCTTTATCAATACAGTCAACCTCAGTAGTTGACTGGCAATTTATTTTGTTAATCTCAGAAGAATGAAAGGCAAAACTGACTAAGATGTGATTTGGACATAGAGCATAAAATACTGGATGAAACATTGCAAAACATACTGTCAGCTTGTCACCTTTATATATGAAATGTATTGAAGCTTATTTGCAATTGTAATTGTTATTATTGTTGTTGTGTAGTCCCAGATTATCTCTGATCAATTACTGCAGTAATCAGACATAAACATCATACTTTATTTTTCAGATATAATATATCTAATGGACTAGAGCAACATGAAACGAAGTGTTTTGCTCAAGAACACAATGGATTGCTTGGTTCAGGGACTGAAACAACAATCTTAGTTGTGAATTCAACACCCTAACCACTAAGCAACACACCTCCACTAGTGGTACTCATTTCGACAGCTGAGTGGACTGGAGTAATGTGAAATAAAGATTTTTGCTCATGAACACAACACATCACCCAGCCCAGGAATCGAAACCACAATCTTACAATCATCAGTCCAACACCGTAACCACTAAGCCATGTGCTTCCACTATATCTAGGATTACAGGTTCCAATTTATTATTGTTTTATAAACAGAATAGGGTGAGATTGGAAGAAGTTCTGACTGCCATGAGCAAAACACAAGTTTATGATTAGTTTTCACACTTTGGGAATGGTTACTTGTCACTTGAAGACCAAACCAACCTCATTCAGGACGACCATTGATCTCTCAAATGAACGAAAACATCACCAAAATTCATGGACTGATCTTGGAGGTTCATCGCTGAACAATTGACAAACTTGTTGCTATAACTAATGTCTCCTGGAGCCACCCCCAACGTATTTTGAGTGAGGAATTGTGAAGGAATAGAGTTGCAGCAAAATCTGTGTCTTGCTTGCTCATGGAAAATCAAAAGCAATCATGACTGAATGTTTGTCGTGAAGTGAAAGAATGGCTGGAAGTTGATCTGGACCTTTTTTCGAAGGTCATCATTGGTGACAAAATCTGATGCGCTGGCTATGACCTGGAAACAAAGCAGTAATCAAGTCAATGGAAGCATTCAATGTCACCAACCCCCCAAAAGTGCATCAAGTGAAGTCCATTGTTTCATTGATGCAAAAAGTATTGTCCACACAGTATTTGTTCCTCCTGGTCAAACTGTTAACCAAATGTTTTACTTGGCAGTTCTGAAGCATTTGTGAGACACGGCTAGACAAAAACCCCCCAACCACTGACAAAGTGGAGAGTGGTGGTTTCATCACGACAATGCACCTTTGCACACCACCTTGGGTGTGAGATGGTTTTTGACCCAAAATGACATGACCCCATTCACCCACCTTTCCTATTCACTCGATCTTGCTCCCTACAACTTTTTTGGGGTTCCACTGAATGAAAAAAGTCCTTACATATATATTTATGTGTGTGTGTGTGTGTGTGTGTGTGTGTGTATACATATATATATGTATATGTCTGTCATACCGGCCATGATGAAATACCACAAGGTATAGAAAATACGTATTCGCCTTTATATATTTTAATCCTTTATATTGAACACTCAATATTCCATATATTCAATAAGACATATTCCATATATTCAATAAGACATTCAATACTTTATTTCATTGTACCATCCATTTTTATATTATATATTGTATATTCCATATTCTATATCCCACATTAATTTTACAAGAATATAAATAAAACATAAAAAACAGACAGAATTGGAACTCTTTTAAACAAAATAATATATTCCTCTATACACAATCATACAAAACCCCTTTTTTTGTATTTATTTTTACTCACATATACATATATATACATATATACACACACACACACGCATATATATATATATACATACAATATGTTTCTTTCAGTTTCAGTCTATATAATTTGAAGGAGTGGAGCAGGTAAAATCCAGGCTACATATATTTCCTAGTTAGCAGATTCTCAGAAGTAATAATTGCTCAATGAGAGATACTCCACTAGCTATTCATCAGGCTGAAGATACCTTAGTCATATGAAGGTTACATTGTTTTTAAGAGATCCCAAGTTAACTCACTGGAAATATGATTTAAAATGTTTAGCTTATCGAACTTCAATATGGGAAAAGCCTACAACTTTCTATATCAATAGACTATTATTGTTCCTGAAAGTTAGTTTTTTTATCTACCACAGACTGCTTGAAGCTTACTAACTTCCTACACCTAGATCTGTGGATCTTACAATTACATATCACAGCATGGCTATGTGGTAAGATGCTTGCTTCCCAACCATGTGGTTCCAGGTTCAGTCCCACTGTGTGACACTTTGGGCAAGTGTTTTCTACTTTAGCCTCAGGCCAACCAAAGCCTTGTGAGTGGATTTGGTCGACAGAAACTGAAAGAAGCCATTGCATGTATGAATGTATGTATGTATGCATGTATATATATATATATATATATATATATATATATATATATATATATATATATATATATATATATATATAATTATGTGTTTGTGTCTGTGTTTG
This sequence comes from Octopus bimaculoides, assembly GCF_046866305.1. Classification (NCBI taxonomy): domain Eukaryota; kingdom Metazoa; phylum Mollusca; class Cephalopoda; order Octopoda; family Octopodidae; genus Octopus; species Octopus bimaculoides. Next base: position 45,885,735 of record NC_142929.1, on the reverse strand, counting down.
TCTCCCCCACCCCATTGCTTGACAACTGATGTTGGTGTGTTTATGTCCCCATAACTTAGCAGTTCGGCAAAACTTACTGATAGAATAAGTAGCAGGTTTAAAAAAGGTAAGTACTGGAGCTGATTTATTCGACTGAAAATTCGTCAAGGTTGTGCCCAAGTATCGCCGTAGTCTAATGATAGAAACAAATAAAAGATAAAGATAAATATATAAATAGTCTGGCTTTAAGGGAGTCCTCCATTGCACCAACATATTTCTGTGTGCCCTTTCATTGTTGTTGCTTTTGTGGCTGCAACTATTAGATACCACCTCTGCTTCATAGATCATGGTGTTGCATCAACTGTCTACTGGGCACTCATTGTTAACCCCTACACATGTATCCTGCTCCAGTGTGGTGTTGTGGGATGTTCACTCATATCTTTTTTACACTAGGTGCACAGCTGAATGAGACCCTTTCGAATAATTTCTTATACTTGTGGGACTGCATGAAATGCTTATCTACTAATCTCAGGGAAACCTCTCCCATTCATTGAGTGAGAAAAGTAGGACTAACCAATGGATCTTATGGTGGTGCTTTCTTTTATGGATGTTAAGTTCCGGTATATAGGTGATGCATTCCTTAAACCAGCCAACTGTTTGAGCCTCATTGTAATAGGGGACCATTGCATCAAGAATATCTTGATTGAGGGATAGTTTCAAATGGCACAGCATTGAATGGCTGAGGATCCATGAGTAAAATAGGAAATAAAGGGGTCCCTCGGTTAAAAAATGGTTGAGAACTACTGCTATAGAGCCTGGTGCACTGATTTGCACAAAGGCTTATAATACTGCTAAGATGACCCAGGATGAACAGCTACATGCAGGACATAAGCATAAACATGAATACAAACACAGACATACACCAATTCTGTCAAGCTATTGTCTACAGAATAGAAACATATTAAGAAGTGTTCCACAAGTAACTAACTTCAAGAGAAGTAAAAAAAAAAAGCACTAATTTCACTTACGTATTTTATTCAGTTCATAAATTTGAATAGGTGATTGGTATAATACACTTTCTTGCCGCCCTTGGAAGATCAATATATGAAAAGAGAAGGTGCTGTTGCTTGGAATCTGAAATTCATTATATATAAATATGGATAGTAAATCAAATTGATACGCTTGTCAATGTTATCTAGTGGTTGTCTTTTGAGATGTGACATCGACCATCGTTTGTTACTGAAAGAACACTGATTCACACATACAAACATTCACATACTTCCCTTGTACATGCAGACACATATACACATATACTCACACAGAGTTGAAATGCTGTTTGATTTTTCTTTTCAGTGCTGAATGTTCACCATCCCACTTCCATTGCACATGCACACGCACACACACACACACACACACACAGACATTCACATACCTCTCCATTACATACACACACATATACTTACACAGAGTTGAAATGCTCCCACTACCAGTTTGCCACCACCCCTTCCTTCCTTCTTTATTCATCTATCACCCCTTCCTTTCTCATTCATATGTTGTGATGGAGAAAGAACACAAGAGCATTATTATAGTACATTATTACATCTATAATACAGGTTTCAAATTTTATAACAAGGCCAGCAATTTTGGGGAAGGGGGTACTCAATTACATTAACCCCAGTGTTTAACTGGTACTTATTTTATTGACTTCAAAAGGATAAAAGGCAAAGTTGACCCCTGTGGCATTTGAACTCAGAGCATAAAGTTGGAAGAAATTCCACTCAGCATTTTGCCCAGAGTGTTGATGATTCTGCCAGCTTTGCATGTTTGTTGTATTTATAATACTGAGAAGACCCATCAAGCCAAGTGAAGCCATAGTCATGGCTGATACTGGTGTCACATAACAGGCACCTGTGCTGGTGACATGTAAAAAGCACCCTTCAAACGTTGGGCCTCTCAGAGGTGATAAGTGAGCAACACTTTTGATGATATGCCATGATTGAGAAGACTCATCAAGCCAAGTGAAATCATAGTTGTGGCCGATGCTGGTGCCACATAACATCCACCTGTGCCAGTGGAGCATAAAAAGTACCCTTCATACATTGAGTCTCATGCAGATGATAAGTGACCAAGATCTTAGGCAATATGCCATGCTTGAGAAGACTTGTCAAGTCAAGTGAAATCATAGTTGTGGCCAATGCCAATGTCATGTAACTGGCACATAAAAAGCACCCATTACACTCTTGGAGTGGTTGGTATTTGGAAGGGCATCCAGCTGTAGAAACCATGCCAAATCAGATTGGAACCTGGTGCAGCTTTCCAACTTACCTGTTTCAGTCAAACCGTCTAACCCATGCCAGCATGGACAACAGACATTAAATGATGATGATGATGATGATGATGATGATGATGATGATGATGATGATGATGATGATGAAAATACAGCACAAGACCTCAAATTTTAGGAATGTGTGCAGTCCATTAAATCGACTCAAAAGTTTCAGCGAATACTTTATTTCACCAGCACCTACCTCCAAAAGGATAAAATGTAAACTTAATTTTGAACTCACGATGTATAGGGATGCAATTAAATACTGCAAGATATTTTGTCTGACAATCCAATAACCTCCTCCTCCTCGTCATCATCATCATCACCACCACCACCACCACCACCATCGTTTTCATTATACTTATCATCGCCATCATTATTTAACATTTGAATTCCATATTAGCATGGGTTGGCCTATTTATATATAATATTAGTTTTAAATTTTGGCACAAGACCAGCTATTCATATATGATATTTACTAATTTGAATAGTTTTGGTTACCATTTTTGTGAATTGATATTTATTTGAAGAAATTTATGTTGATATTTACTTACAGTAACAGTGCTACATAATGTTGGTAAAATACCACAAATTATGATTATTAGATTAACTTGTCTACAACTTCATTAAGAATTTTTCATTAATGTAAGACTATTTATATTAATGTAAGACTGAAAGGCAAAGTTGACTAAAATGTCATTTGAATATGAGCCTGAAAAAATATAAACGAATATCATGTGAGCTTAAGTCTAGTCATTTTTTTATTTCTACCAAACCAGTGTCATTCTATATGGAGTAATTGAGCAAGACACTTTACTTCATATTGCTCCAGTTTACTCAACTGTAGAAATGAGTTGCAACATCACTGGTGCCAAGCTGTATCGGCCTTTGCCTTTCCCTTGCATAACATCAGTGGCATGGAGAGAGGAGGCTGCTGGACTTGTGCCTCAGAAGGGAATTTTCTAGGTGCAATCCCATAGTCATTCATTTTTTTTAATATTCATTTATAACGCAGGCTCAAGCTTGTAAATGGCACTTGTGCTGGTGACATGTAAAAGCACCCATTACACTCTTGGAGAGGTTGCTGTTAGGAAGGGCATCCAGCCACAAAAACCATGCCAGATCAGACTGGAACCTGATGCAGCTTACCAGTCAGTCAAACGGTCTAATCCATGCCAGCATGGAAAGCAGACATTAAATGATGATGATGATGATTATATATATATTATATATATGAGTATATATGTGCATGTGTATGTATACATATATATGTGTGTGTATGTACATATACATATATAAGACACAGTTCGTATAGTTTCTGTTTACTAATTCTCAAACAAAAAGAATTGGTTAACCTGATGCCATAGCTGGAAACATTTGCCATCATGCTGTCCAGTGACAATGAACTTTAAATTCTAAGCTGCATTGTTACAAAGAGAACTACATAACTACACATCTATACTTGGACCTATTAATTTGTTGATGTAATAGTTTAGATGGAAAGCGCACTCTATTGACAAACCAATTAAACTCATTCAAGAAAGATAACTTATATATAGCATGTAGTTAAAATTTTCACAGCAGCAATACTTACACTCTCAAAGATTAACGTTAATGTAGATTTTCCATTTAATTTAAAATGTTTCAAGTTATTGGCTGACAGCTGAAATAAAGAAATATCATTTTATTATATGAAGAACTGAGGTATTGTTATATCATACATGATAGTATAATAGTATATGATAAATAATTTCAGTCAAATGATATTATAAAGAAATTTGTGATACTGAATTCAGTTAGCAATGAAAAACTAACAGGGTATTAAGGTAGAAAAATCACCCCAGCTTGCAATGTATTAAATTTACTCCTTCTTTATAATAGATACATCATAGATTTCTATAGAGACATTATTTTAAAGTCTACTACTTTGTGATTTGCTAAATTGCTACATGGATATGTATATAATTGTTATCACTAATGTTCTTAAATGGAATATTAAGAATCTATCTCCAATAATATAAGTATATAAAAATGAAATGCTAAAATATATCAAAACACAGAAATATGGCAGCAGCAGGTGAAATCGCCCAGCAGTATATGAAGCCAGTGGATACATGCTACTGACGAAGCTTGGGAAAACAGCAATCTGGATTTAACAATGGCACCACCACTGCTGAGTGATTTTCAGCAACTGCTGATTTATTTCTGTGTTTTGAAACACTGTACAGTTGTAAGAGATGCTTTCTCAAGATGAATACCATAGTTTGTAAGGCTTTCAACAGTATATATGCTCAAAGTCTGACATACAGACCATTAATGTGAATTAATACTGCTTTCCTTATTAATAACAAATTTTTGAAGAGTATATTTTTATTAAATTCTATTACAATACATTTTATCTTGCTGAACCCTAGAATTTTTTTAAAGAACTCCAGAGTTTCTCAGAACACACTTCAGGAAGCATTGCTCTTATGTACCTGTCTGTGGAGATCATACTTACTGGGGAACAATGAGAGAATAAAAGAGATTCAAGAAGCTGAGAAAGATGAATGTTTAAGACTTGATAGAATATTTTTGCAATACTACCTTTTTAAAAAATTCCTCTTTAACATAATATCCTTTCAAAATACCAACATTTATAACTGTTAAAGATGAGTTTTGGGATCTAAGATACCTGGAATAAATAAAGAAAATGAACTAATAAACAAAAGTAAATCTGATATATATTTATGACAATATATATTTCACCCATTCCTCTGAAAGGTGAAGTTGTTCTCCAATGACAAAATACAGTAGTGGTTAGCATATTCATGTCAGAATCTGTCAGAAAGTATTAAGAATGTTACTGCTTTGATTCTCACTGTTGACTGTACACATGATGTTTGTTATTGGTTGGTACATATTAACACACATCTTCAAATGATTTATTTACTGAAGTTATAACCAAGAACCACAGACTCTTGCTTAGATTCAGTGCTCTGGGGTAGCTTTGGTTGAAGGGACACGAGGATGTTGAAACACAGGGTGGCCCATAGTCCTCCTTATGCTAATGAATTAAGAGTTTTGTGAACACACATTCATTTTAAAGAAGTTGTTCTACAATGACAAAATACAGCAGCGATTAGCATATAATGATAAAAGTTGGCAGGTTCTAAGACATATAATGTTATACTGAAATTATGATAATCTAGGACAGCTATAACTGCTTCTCCAAAAAAATAAAAACAGTCTCAAAACTTCTAGAATGCACCTTATATAAATATATATTTCTACAACAGGTTTCTTTCAGTTTCCTATTTCTTTACTACCCACAAGGGGCTACACACAGAGGGGACAAACAAGGACAGACAAATGGATTAAGTCGATTATATTGACCCCAGTGCGTAACTGGTACTTATTTAAGCGACCCCGAAAGGATGAAAGGCAAAGTCAACCTCAGTGAAAGTTGAACTCAGAACGTAGCAGCAGACAAAATACCGCTAAGCATTTCACCTGGCATGCTAACGTTTTTGCCAGCTCACCGCCTTTTTCTTTCAGTTTCTGCCTAACAAATTTACTCACAAAGCTTTGGTTATATTAGAAAACACTTGCTCAAGTGGCATGCAGTGAAACTGAACCCAATACGATGTGATTGGGAAGTAATCTTCTTATCTACAGACACACACACATGTTGTAGTGTAGGAACTGTGGCTATTTATACAGTAGTGTGAGATCTTGAGGTAGATGTATATTAGTGTAAGACAATGGTTCTCAACTGGGGTTCATATGGCCCGAGGGTCCATATAACATTTTTTAGAGTCCATGCAACAAAATAGTAAATTGGGGATCCACAATAGTGTTTTAAGGACCTCTTTAAAAAATTTGCTTTAGATGTATGTATTGGTATGAATTGCAAGAAACAGCTAGGTTTCTTTCTCTAACATTTTACATGATTTCAACCTACACAAGTTAATGTATGAAAAACAAAAAAGGAATTTTGAAAGAGGTTTCTATAGAACTAGTTTTTAATCATCAAATGGTTATAGGGTTCCATCAGAATAAAATAAGAATCAAAGAGATCCATAGATAAAAAATGGTTTAGAACCATTAGTGTAAGAGTTGGGGTAGATATGCTACAGTGTCCACATATGAGTAGCCATTTGGTATCGTAGGATGTAGGCAGGATAAGGGGGTGGGGGTGGATGCATAACATTTTTTATCGTTTACTTGTTTCAGTCATTAGACTGCGACCATGCTGGGGCACCGTCTTGAAGAATTTTTTTAAAGATAGGACAAATAATGTTTACTAAAAAAAGGCATTACCACAAAAGTTTAGAAAAGTAATAAGGGTATAAGAAAATATAAGTTATAAAAGGGAAATCATATTTTAAAATAAAAAAATGAGATTTAGTGATATTATAAATAAACTAATTAAATATCAAAGCACAAACCTAACAGATATTTCAAAACAGTTAGTATATCCCCTCACAGGTTTCAAAGAATTACAGGGATGGTCACTGAAAATAACAAAAACATATAAGATTATTTAAATACAAATATATACATATATATAATATATGCATATATAATATAATATAATGTGTGTATGCGTGTGTGTGTGTGTGTGTGTGTGTGTGTGTATACATATATCATTCTAAACAGTATGATTTGGCTATATGCAACTTAAAGTTTCACAGGCCTTTAGCAGAAGCCAGTCTCTTCCAGGCTTTAGATTAGTGATATATATATATATATATATATATATATATATATATATATACTTCATTTTTGTATCAAAGCTACCATTGATTTCATGTTAAGAAAATATCTTAGCAATTCTTCAAGCTGATCACATAGAGAAATTGATGTTCATCTCAGTTTTGGATTAAAACACCAATTCTTCTATGTAATCAGCTTCAGGATTGTTTAAGATATTTTCTTAACATGAAACCAATGGTAGCCCTAATTCGCAATGAATTTTTAGCCACCAATGCAGTGTTGACTACTCATTCTCATTGTTTGACATTTACACACATATATCTGTATATAATCATTCAAAAGAAAATTAACAAAATGGAGATAAAGCATTTAATAAAAATTTATTATCTGCAAATGTCCAACATATTCTCTTACAGTTGTTTCAATTAAGCTTAAAGATTAAAATAGCAATTATTAAATCATTATATTCGGCAAAATCTTATCAGTGGGTAGAAAAGATATACTGTTAGGTTATTAGGCGTTGTGTTTACAAATCATCTCAGCAGACTGATATTATTTTATGGCTTATATTGGTATAAATCTGGGCCAGGGGGTCATAGTTTGTTTTAGTGGGTAATGGATAATATGTGAATATAATCAGGGTAATAATTGGTAAATAAATAAATAAAGGTTAGGTAATGAGTTACAGTAAATAATATTATTATATGGATGAGGGAATAAATAAATACTTTTGTGATTTGTTTATAGAACTGAGGGACATTTATATGAAATAATAAATAAACATATATTAACACAAGTCAAAAAACATTCATCTTTTAATACAGTGCATATATATATATATATATATATATATATATATATATATATATATATATATATATGTATATAGATGTAAATATAATATGTGACAATTATTCGGTAGCCATGATAAAACTCTGAGTTTTGGATATCGGGGCGGAAACCCATCTCTTCAATTATCGGGCCATCGAAAAAAATGCTATGAAAATGACTGTTAAACAAAGGGAAATTACTGTCTGATTGACCGTTATTAAGACAAAAGAGCTATTAGAATGACCGCTAAGTAAGGGGAGGGAGTAAAGGTAAGGGAGTAAAAATGTTCATAGCATTTTTTTGATGGCCCGATAACTGAGGAGACATCGGTGTGGATCTCCGCCTCGACATCTGAAACTCGGAGTTTTATCATGGCTACAGAATAATTGTCACATATTATATTTACAAGTAAATTCCTCTATTTACATAATATCGAGGTCTCTTTCATTCTTTTGTTGGCTTGCCATTTCTATCAATATATATATATATATATATATATATATATATACATACACACATATACATACATACATATTCATAGATATACACATCTATGTAACTATATGCATGTATGTAAATATACATACACATATACACGCATAGAACACATAAACAAGCAATGGATAGAAATATGTATGTACAAAGTACTCTCACATGAAGATATGTATATGAGCATATATTCACGTGAATGAATGCATGTAAATACCCACATAAATATGTATATACATATACACACATATGTATATATATATATATATATATATATATATATATATATATATAGAGAGAGAGAGAGAGAGAGAGAGAGAGAGAGAGAGAGAGAGAGATAAAGAGAGAGAAAGAATGAGATAACAGAGAGGATCAAGAGAATCTCTATATAGAAAACACTTAGTAGCACTCAAATGATTTGAACTCACACTCCAAAATCTTTACTGAGGATCAAGTGAGCAGGGTAATGAGTGGCTATAAGGAGAATCCAATTGCACAGATATGGAGACAATGATGCAAATAAACTTCTTCAGTTTCATATACACAATACATAGGCAGCTTTAAATGTAAATTACGAAAAGGCAAAGACTGAAAATTTTTAGATAATTAATATTCAAGTATAAATATATATATATATATATATATATATATATTTATATTTAATAGATCAAACATATTCAGATTACATAGACTTGAAGAATTAGAGTGGAGAAGATATGATGTTACAAGTCCAACAGCTGTTTCTGGAGGCTCAGAGTTGCTTCATAATATTGCCAGATGTAGTACACTAAAAATTTGCAACCAGTAATGGGAGCAAATAGACACTGGAAAAAATTACACCTCCTTCATGATGGAAAGATAAGAATCTAACCAATGAGAACTTTCGGTCTTTGCTTTTTCTTTATTTACATGTACACACACACACACACACGTGCACACACACACACACACACACACACACACACAGCAGACAGCAGACAAAACCTTCATTATGTTATTTTCTAATAGAATCTAAAAATATTACTTACGAATTTTTGCTTTCATATCGTGCAACTAGCCTACTGCTAATTTCAAAATAGCATTTCTCTTCATTTGCATTTTTAGTAAACAGAGGAACGTCAGAGCCAAGCCCTAGTGAAGTGATAGAGTTTTGATCGTCTTCTGAAAGCTGAAAATGTTTCAATTCTTCAATAATTTGTATAAGATCGATTTACAATTCAAGATATTATAAATAATGGCTTCTAACACAGACACAAATCAACAGATTGAACTGATCATATAGATCAAACTCTTGTACATGACCGGTATTTACTTCCTCTTGAAGAACATAAAATGTAAGTTAACCTTAATGTCAGTTCGATTCAGAACATAGAGGCTTCTACCCTATTAATATATGGTATTTCGTCCAAGGCTTTACTCATACCGCCGATCCGTTTTTTTAAGGTATGATAATCCCCATCTATATATCATATTAAATGTATACACACCATTAAAATGTATGATGTTGTGGAATTGTATGTATGTATATATGTATACATAAATACAAATATAATTTATATACATGTGTGTGTGTGTGTGTATAATATATGTGTATGCATATGTATATATATGTAT
>NC_142929.1:45830798-45873298 GCF_046866305.1 Octopus bimaculoides | reverse complement strand
GATTAATATAGAAAGGATTGAGGTAACTACTCCTGAAGATATAGAGTCAAAATTAAAAGAAGAGTGCCATTTGTTATCTAATGAATGATATTTTGACATCTCGTGTCTCTTCAACTGGTTAAAAAAATAAATTTGTCAATCTACTTCATTTTGATTAATATAGAAAGGATTGAGGTAACTACTCCTGAAGATATAGAGTCAAAATTAAAAGAAGAGTGCCATTTGTTATCTAATGAACGATATTTCGACATCTCGTGTCTCTTCAACTGGTTAAAAAAATAAATTTGTCAATCTACTTCATTTTGATTAATATAGAAAGGATTGAGGTAACTACTCCTGAAGATATAGAGTCAAAATTAAAAGAAGAGTGCCATTTGTTATCTAATGAATGATATTTTGACATCTCGTGTCTCTTCAACTGGTTAAAAAAATAAATTTGTCAATCTACTTCATTTTGATTAATATAGAAAGGATTGAGGTAACTACTCCTGAAGATATAGAGTCAAAATTAAAAGAAGAGTGCCATTTGTTATCTAATGAACGATATTTCGACATCTCGTGTCTCTTCAACTGGTTAAAAAAATAAATTTGTCAATCTACTTCATTTTGATTAATATAGAAAGGATTGAGGTAACTACTCCTGAAGATATAGAGTCAAAATTAAAAGAAGAGTGCCATTTGTTATCTAATGAATGATATTTTGACATCTCGTGTCTCTTCAACTGGTTAAAAAAATAAATTTGTCAATCTACTTCATTTTGATTAATATAGAAAGGATTGAGGTAACTACTCCTGAAGATATAGAGTCAAAATTAAAAGAAGAGTGCCATTTGTTATCTAATGAACGATATTTCGACATCTCGTGTCTCTTCAACTGGTTAAAAAAATAAATTTGTCAATCTACTTCATTTTGATTAATATAGAAAGGATTGAGGTAACTACTCCTGAAGATATAGAGTCAAAATTAAAAGAAGAGTGCCATTTGTTATCTAATGAACGATATTTCGACATCTCGTGTCTCTTCAACTGGTTAAAAAAATAAATTTGTCAATCTACTTCATTTTGATTAATATAGAAAGGATTGAGGTAACTACTCCTGAAGATATAGAGTCAAAATTAAAAGAAGAGTGCCATTTGTTATCTAATGAACGATATTTTGACATCTCGTGTCTCTTCAACTGGTTAAAAAAATAAATTTGTCAATCTACTTCATTTTGATTAATATAGAAAGGATTGAGGTAACTACTCCTGAAGATATAGAGTCAAAATTAAAAGAAGAGTGCCATTTGTTATCTAATGAACGATATTTTGACATCTCGTGTCTCTTCAACTGGTTAAAAAAATAAATTTGTCAATCTACTTCATTTTGATTAATATAGAAAGGATTGAGGTAACTACTCCTGAAGATATAGAGTCAAAATTAAAAGAAGAGTGCCATTTGTTATCTAATGAATGATATTTTGACATCTCGTGTCTCTTCAACTGGTTAAAAAAATAAATTTGTCAATCTACTTCATTTTGATTAATATAGAAAGGATTGAGGTAACTACTCCTGAAGATATAGAGTCAAAATTAAAAGAAGAGTGCCATTTGTTATCTAATGAACGATATTTTGACATCTCGTGTCTCTTCAACTGGTTAAAAAAATAAATTTGTCAATCTACTTCATTTTGATTAATATAGAAAGGATTGAGGTAACTACTCCTGAAGATATAGAGTCAAAATTAAAAGAAGAGTGCCATTTGTTATCTAATGAACGATATTTTGACATCTCGTGTCTCTTCAACTGGTTAAAAAAATAAATTTGTCAATCTACTTCATTTTGATTAATATAGAAAGGATTGAGGTAACTACTCCTGAAGATATAGAGTCAAAATTAAAAGAAGAGTGCCATTATTATTATTAATATTATCATTAGGGCAGCAAGCTGGCAGAATCGTTAACACACTGGACAAAATGTTTAGGGATATTTTGCCTGTCACTAAGTTCTGAGTTCAAATTCCACTGAGATAAACTTTGCTTTTCATCTTTTCGGGGTTGATGAATGAAGTACCAGTGATACACTGGAGTCAATGTAATCAACTAGTGCCCTCCCTCACAATTTCAGGCCTTGTGCTTTCAGTAGAAAAGATTATTATTATTATTATTATTATTATCATTATTATTATTATTATTATTATTCCTTGTAAATGACACCTGTGAATTGTAGTCATGGTCATTGACAAGCCATGTAAATGGCACCCATGAATTGTAGTTGTGGTTGTTGCCAGTACCATGTAAATGGCGCTTGTGCATCGTAGTCATGGTCATTGCCAGTGTCATGAAAATGACATCCATGCTGGTGGCACATAAAAAGCATCCATTACACTCCTGGAGTGGGTGGCATTAGGAAGGGCAGCCAGCTATAGAAACCATGCCAAAACAGACAACGGAGCCTGGTCTAGGTCTCCGGTTCATCAGCTCCAGTCAAACCATCTAACCCATGCCAGCTTGGAGAGTGGACATTAAATGATGATGATGATGATGATTATGATGATTATGATGATTATGATGATTCATTTTGATCATCATGTTCAAGTATGTTTTGCATTTCTCATTATCTTTTTTTTATTTTATTCAGTTTTAGAAAAATTGAAACATGTCTGACAATTACAAAGGGTATTTGAACTTATTCTGTGCATGACTTTTGGCTCACCCTGTAAATACAGGGTGTGATGAGTAAATTGTCACCATTTTATATTTTAATTTTGTGCATGCTTTTGATTTTGTCAACTAGACAGTATAGTAGGGTCAGTTGGGCACCATCTGTGAGAAAAACAGCACCATGATGCAATTCACTCTACCAGTAATTTGGAAACAACATGCTGCACTGATTGGCATTTGCACTGGAAGCTCCAATATGAACATTTCAGAGTGTTTGGGAGAAATCTGAGGACATGTACCGAGTGTGATGAAAATCAAACATCCAGTCAACATCATGGTGTTTGGAATGATCACTAGTGATGGCGACATTATGCCTCCATTTATTTTCCCACATGGCCTCTGACTCAAGACGGAGGCCTACATCAAGTGCTTGGAGGGGATAGTGCTCCCCTGCGCCAAGAAGGTGGCTGCTGGAAGACCCTACATCTGGTAACAGGACTCTGCACCATGCCACAAAAGCAGGAGCCCAGTCATGGCTGTCAGACAATTTCTGTGACCACATCACCCCTAACATCTGGCTACCTAACTCCCCAGACTACAATCCCCTTAATTATTATGTGTGGGGCATAGTTGAGCGAGAGGCCAACAAAATCCCTTGCAAAAACCACAGATGAACTGAAGGAAAGGATTATGGCAACAATCACCAACTTAAACAAGGAGATTATCCAGAAGAGTTATAGGAGATTATCCAGAAGAGTTACAGGAGATTCCAAAGTCGTCTGGAGGTCAAGGTTGAAGCAAATGGTGATTTTATTGAATAAATTTACTCTTTAGTGTTTCAAAATATTTTAATGTAATTTTGGCAAATATATCTGTTAAAATGAGATGTCAGTGTTATTTTCATTTTTGCGTAATTTTGATGACAGTTTATTCACTGAACCCTGTATAGTTTACATTAAACGATGTGTTCACAGACACACAGACACTGACACACACACACAAACACACACATACAAACACACACACGCACACACACACTCGTACTCACATGCGCGCGCGCGCACACACACACACACACACATACATGTCGTTGCTATCATCATAATCATTGTTTTTATCATCACTACCACAACAGTCACCATCATCTTCATCATTGTTTAACATGTATTTTTCAATGCCTGCATGTGTCAGACAGAATTTGCTGAGGCAGGTTTTCTAGAGCCGGATGTTGCTAAATCTCAATTGTTACGAGCGAGATAATATTTCCCCACTCTTCAAGGAATAAATAATGCTGCTTGAATGACAGTGACGCTTGTTTACAAATTTACAATAATCACATGATGTCAAGAGTACAACACATACACCACACCCACAAACTTATATACACACATATATAATTTCCTGTTTTGCTTACAAGCAATGCATGGTGCCAGAATTTTTGATTTGATCAAAATTTAACATACTCCAAATCCTAATTAGAATATCTGCATAAATGGAGTCAGGATAGGCTAATTCGTGCTAGCATTAAATTATATAATTTGGCTTGACTTCATTTTCACATATTATATATATATATATATATATATTAGCTTAAAAGCTACACTCTGAGCAAACATTTAAGCTAGCTTCTGTGGAGGGCTAATTGGGCTAAAATTAGAGAAAGTTGAATAGCATGACTGTAATATGTTTATAATGACTGCATGACTCAGTGGTGTTTGATCAGAGGTTAAGGACGGATGAGTATTAATTCTGTAATGCAATCATTCTATTGTTCCGGTTCCAAGTTGAATTTTAACTGTTGGCCAATTTATCCCTAAGTTCTTATACTCTCTTTTTCTCTTTTACTTGTTTCAGTCATTTGAATGTGGCCATGCTGGAGCACCGCCTTTAGTTGAGCAAATCGACCCCAGTACTTATTCTTTGGAAGCCTAGTACTTATTCTATCGGTCTCTTTTTGTTGAACCACTAAGTGACGGTGACGTAAACACACCAGCATCGGTTGTCAAGCGATGTCACATTATTTGTCACATATTATTTAAAAATATGTGTGTCTCTGTGTGTGTGTATGTATGTATGTGTGTATATATATATATATATATATATAATTTTTTTTTTTTATTCTTTTACTTCTTTCAGTCATTTGATTGCAGCCATGCTGAAGCACCGCCTTAAAGGGTTTTAGTCAAAGAAATTGACCCCAGGGCCTATTCTTTGTAAGCCTAGTACTCATTCTATCGGTCCCTTTTGCCAAACCACTATGTTACAGGGATGTAAACACACCAACATTGGTTGTCAAGCAATAGTGAGGGTACAAACACAGACACGCACACACATAAATATATATATATATATATATATATATATATATATATATATATATATCATCATCATCATCATCAGCGTTTAACGTCCGCTTTCCATGCTAGCATGGGTTGGACGATTTGACTGAGGACTGGTGAAACCGGATGGCAACACCAGGCTCCAATCTAATTTGGCAGAGTTTCTACAGCTGGATGCCCTTCCAAACGCCAACCACTCAGAGAGTGTAGTGGGTGCTTTTACTTGTCACCCGCACGAAAACGGCCACGCTCGAAATGGTGTCTTTTATGTGCCACCCGCACAAGCCAGTCCAGGGGCACTGGCAACGATCTCGCTCGAAAATCCTACTGGAGCCAGTCAGGCGGTACTGGCAACGGCCACGCTCAAAATGGTGCATCTCATGTGCCACCCGCACAAGAGCCAGTCCAGGGGCACTGGCAACGATCTTACTTGGCTTGCCGGGTCTTCTCACGCACAGCACATTTCCAAAGGTCTCGGTCAGTAGTCATCGCCTCGGTGAGGCCCAATGTACGAAGGTCTTGCCTCACCACCTCAGCCCAGGTCTTCCTGGGCCTACCTCTTCCACGGGTTCCCTCAACTGTTAGGGTGTGGCACTTTTTCACGCAGCTATCCTCATCCATTCTCACCACATGTCCATACCAGCGCAATCGTCTCTCTTGCACACCACAACTGATGCTTCTAATGTTCAGCTTTTCTCTCAAGATACTCTCTGAGTGGTTGGCGTTAGGAAGGGCATCCAGCTGTAGAAACTCTGCCAAATCAGACTGGAGCCTGGTGTTGCCATCCGGTTTCACCAGTCCTCAGTCAAATCGTCCAACCCATGCTAGCATGGAAAGCGGACGTTAAACGATGATGATGATACTTACACTCTGACGGGTATTCACATTGACATTACACATCCAACGGAGCATACTGGCTTCATTCCTTGCGAGCTTACGTATGTCCTCAGCAGTTACAGCCCATGTTTCACTGCCATATAGCATGGCTGTTCGTACGCATGCGTCATACAGTCTGCCTTTTACTCTGAGTGAGAGTCCCTTTGTCGCCAGCAGGGGTAAGAGCTCTCTAAACTTTGCCCAGGCTATTCTTATTCTAGCAGCTACACTTTCAGCGCACCCACCCCCACTACTAACTTGGTCGCCCAGATAGCGGAAGCTATCGACTACCTCTAGTTTTTCACCCTGGAATGAGATAGAAGTTGTTTCCTGTTTGTTTACAGTCTTTATTGCACCTGAACATCTGCCACAAACAAAAACTAACTTGCTAGTTAACCTGCCTTTGATGTTGCTGCACCTCTTATGTGTCCATAGCTTGCACCGGGTACATCTTATAGAGTTACTACCTACTCCTTTTCTACATACTGAGCAGGGCCATCTACCTGAAGGGGTTTGTGTTTTATCTACCTTCCTACTTATTAGGATTTTGGTTTTAGCTAGGTTGACTCTAAGGCCCTTCAATTCTAGACCTTGCTTCCACACCTGAAACTTCTCCTCTAGTTCTGATAGTGACTCCGCAATTAGGGCAAGGTCATCAGCATAGAGGAGCTCCCAGGGGCAACCTGTCTTGAACTCCTCTGTGATTGCCTGGAGGACTATGATAAATAAGAGGGGGCTGAGGACGGAACCTTGGTGGACCCCTACCTCTACCCGGAATTCATTGCTGTACTCATTTCCAACCCTCACCTTACTGGCAGCATCTCTGTACATGGCTCGCACAGCTCTCACTAACCATTCTTCTATCCCAAGTTTCCTCATTGACCACCAGATAAGGGATTGGGGGACCCTGTCAAAGGCTTTCTCCATGTCAACGAAAGCCAGGTACAGAGGTTTATCCTTAGCTAGGTACTTCTCCTGCAGCTGTCTCACTAGAAATAAGGCATCAGTAGTGCTTTTACCTGGCACGAACCCAAACTGCATCTCATCTAAATTGATTCGCTCCCTAATTAGTTGGGCTATGACCCTCTCTGTAACTTTCATAACCTGATCTAACAGCTTGATGCCTCTGTAATTATTTGTATCTAAAGCGTCACCTTTACCTTTGTAGCAGTTGACTATGATGCTGCTACACCAGTCATTGGGTATGACTCCTTCGTGTATCACCTGGTTCGTAATACGGGTGACTAGGCTATAGCCAACACTGCCAGATATTTTGAGCATCTCTGCAGTGATTCCTGATGGGCCGGGGGCTTTCCCGGTCTTCATACTCTTAATTGCTTTATCTACCCTGGTACTATCAACTCGGATAGCTGGTCCCTCTATTGGGTCTACATACGGCAGGCTCTCTTCCTCCCATTCATTCTCTTTATTAAGCAATCTATCGTAGTGGCATCTCCAGACCTCTTTCTTTGCATCCTCATTTAGTGCAAGCGTACCATCATCCATGCGAACACATTTCTCTCCTACAACATCACTATTCTCTCTTCTACACTGTCTTGCAACACGAAATACCTCGAGTCTTTGGTCCTCACGGCACAGAACATTGGCAAATCTTTTCTTATCTGCTTCCCCTCTGGCTAAATAAACCTGTCGCCTAGCCTCCCTTCTGTCACATTGGTACAATTCCCTGCTACCACCATTCTTCCAGTCCTTCCAAGCCTGTTTCTTTTGTCTAATAGCCCTGTCTACCTCCTTGTTCCACCACCACGTTACTCTGGGTCGACAGGGGACCTTACACCACCCACAGATCTGGTCGGTGGCTTTCAACAGGTTGTCCCGCAGAAATCTCCAATTGTCTTCCACGTTGTATGATGCTATATCCCCTTCTATTTCGTTAAATGCTTCAAGTAACTTGTCTCTAAGTCTCTGTCCATTTGCAGGGTCTTTAAGCTTCCACACCATTCTCCTCCAAGCCGGTCTAATTCTGGGCACCCATTTTGCCTTGATCCCAAAGTCACTAACTACTAATCTATGTTGTGGGGTACATTCTTCGCCAGGGTAGGTTTTGGCATTTATAAGCCGCCCTCTTTCCCTATTTCTGGCGAGGATGTAGTCGATTTGGCTAGAGTGTCTGCCGGAGCGGTAGGTGACTATGTGACTGGCAGGTTTCCTGAAGTTGGTATTGCAGACCATAAGATCGGTTGCATCACAGAACTCCAGCAGTCTGGTTCCCTCCTCGTTGCGGGAACCGAAGCCATAGCCTCCATGTATGCCATGGAAGCCTCCAGCACGACGTCCGACATGACCATTGAAGTCTCCAGCCACAAAGAGAAGGTCCCTGTCACTCGTCGACGAGGTAGTTTGCAAGAGGGTGTCATAGAATTGGTCTTTCAGACCATCTGGTAGCCCCGGTTGAGGTGCATAGGCTGAGATGACAGTAGCTAATCTATGATGAAGCACTAGTCTAATCTTAAGTACTCTGTCACTTACTCTAACGACCTCGATTACCTTATCCACCTATTTCTCCGCTAGAAGTATTCCTACGCCCCCGACCCCATCAGTGTTCCCTGCCCAGAAAATCTTGTACCTGTGTTCTTTGCCTGTGAGGAACCTCGCAGAACCTCCTCTCCATCTTACTTCCTGGATGCAGCACATATCTACGCGTCTCCGTTCAAGCATATATATAGCTATATATATATATATATATATATATATATATATATATATATATATATATAATGGGCTTCTTTCAGTTTCCATCCACCAAATCCACTAACAAGGCTTTGATCAACCCGAGGCTACAGCAGAAGACACTTGCCCAGGGTGCCACACAGTAGACCACACCTGGAACCATATGGTTGGAAAGCAAGTTTCTTATCACACAGCTATGCCTGCACCTATATGTATGCATATATAAATATATATATATATAGAACAACAGATGGATAATGTGTCAATTCACTGCAGCTGTCCCAATGAATTTTTAATTGACTAATGGAGACATTTCATCATTAGAAAAAACCATTTTCATCAGGTGATAGACTCTATATCCTTTATATATATATATTTATATTTATATATTTATATATTTGATCCTTTATATTGAACACTCAATATTTCATCTACATTCAATACTTTATTTCATGGTGCCATCCATTTTTATTTTATTTTATATTATATATTGTATATTATATTATATATTGTATATTCCATATTTTATACCCCACATTAGTTCTGCAGGAATATAAATAAAACATAAAAAACAGACAGTGTTGGAACTCTTTTAAGCAAAATAATATATTCCTCTATACACAATCATACAAAAAAATCCACCTTTTTTTGTATTTATTTTTACTCGCATATATATATATATATGAGCTTCTTTGAGATTCCATCTACCAAAGGCATTCCAGACATGACACTCCAGTTAGCTTAGCAATATATAGAAACAGGTTAGTCCAATGTCCTTTTCTTATTTAATATGATAGGATCTTTTTTGAGGAATATGTGGCTATTATTTTCAATGATCCGATATAGGCTTCTTTACTGGCTCAAAATAGATGTGATATGTCAGGGAAAATAAATTCATGAGAGGAAATTCAAATTAGTTTGTCAAGGACCTAATACGATACCAATCAAAGCAGAGTTGTTAGCATAAACCATTACCGTTACCACCGCCACCATTTGACATCCGTTTTCATTACTGGCATGTGTTGAATGGTTCAACAGGTTTTGGAAAGCTAAAGAATTGTGCCTGGCTCTAGAGTCTCCTTTGGTAGGGTTTCTACAACTGGATGTCTTTCTTAATGCAAACCACTTTATTGAATATACTGGATGCTTTTTACATGGTACTAGTACTGTTATGGGAGAAACCTGAACACCCCCACGTGACTGAAGATGGACAACTGATTACAATAAATAAGAACTCAGTGAACTGTCAGTGGGGTACTTGATGATATTAGTTCAACCTTGCTAGTTCTCCGTGTTAATTCAATGTGTATTGGGTTAA
The DNA here is from genome assembly GCF_046866305.1 of Octopus bimaculoides. NCBI lineage: Eukaryota > Metazoa > Mollusca > Cephalopoda > Octopoda > Octopodidae > Octopus > Octopus bimaculoides. The sequence goes on along the minus strand of NC_142929.1, from coordinate 45,863,431 downwards.
CAGCTGGTAGTAGAACTCTGAATACTGAGTATCATACCTACATTCGAGTAATACGGAGTGCATTCTTTGTTAACATTTTTCTGCAATAGGTTATTTTTAGATAACCACAACCAACGATATATTTGTGCAATACCATTTTACACCAGACATGTATACCCACATCATAACAGGTACTAAACATAGCTTGATGTTTGCCAATCCACAAACATCCTTTCAATCAAAATTTATGTCACATGTCAGTGAACAGCTTACCTTAGTAGAATTGAAAATTCTGTTTTTGTTACTTTGTAACATCAGCCATTTGAAGATGGGTTCTGCTTCTGTTATGTTATCATGTTGGTTTCTACTTAAGAGTGAATAAGCAGTTGTTAATACAGAAAGAGAGTCATCTTTTTCGCGGTTATCAGCTATCCAATATTTTTTACCTGCATTAAAAATAAACATAGATGTAATATTTGTAATTATTTTCACTTAATAGGGAAATGCTATGGTAGTTTAACAAGGTAAACTGTAATGAAATTGTAAATTAATTAAACAGGAAATAAAATCATTATCATTATTGTCCTCCTCCTCTTGCAAATACCACCACCACCACTGCCACTAATACTCACTTTTTTACTGGTTCTGACACTATATTGGTTGGTTTAGTCAGTGAAGAATTTAGTTATTATTCATGTCTCTATTATTTGGTCATTCACATAAAAAAAATGTGTTGCACTCATGTGATTTCTTCTCATTTCTCTCAAAGTACCCATCTTGTTTTCAAACAGTCGGTTTTTATATGCTTAATTCTAGTAGATGGGGGTTACACAAAAATATTCTAAATCAGCAGAAATTTGCCTTTGAGTTGGAGAAAGAAAACAAAAACTTAGTGGCAACTGTTAACAGCTCTCAAAAAATAGGGGAGATAATTTCATGAAATCAAGTATTAATTTCACAAAATTTAAATTTCATGCTTAAGGGAAATAAATATTGATGTTTGTCAATAGGCAGTGACTGCTCTAGCATATTTATTCTTTTATTTATGTTCCCACTAAGTTACGGGGACACAAACACACTAGCATCAGTTGTCAAGCAATGATAGGGGCACAAGCACAGATACACACAAACAGTTCATTCAGTTTCAGTCTACCAAATCCACTTACAAGGCTTTAGTCAGCCCAAGGCTATAGTAGAAGATACTTCCCCAAGGTGCCATGCAATGGGACTGAATCCAGAACCATGTGGTTAAGAAGCAAGCTTCTTACCACATAGCCACACCTGCACCTATATGCATGTATGTATGTATGTATGCATGTATAGGGTCTAGTATATGTGTTTGAGTGATGACAGATGTGTATGTATCTGCGGGTATGTATTGATGTAATGAATTTGTTTTCTTTTTCTTTCTTTTGTTTTTTTGTACAGTCTTGCCCTAAACAAGGTTTGTTCCTACTGTAGCATAAGGGATTGCAAAGAAGAAAAAAGAAAGGGCCTACAAATTCAAAAAAATGTCTAAAGACAGAAAGCGTAAAGGATTGAATATCACAGACCAGAGGAAAACAAGCTGATGGTAGTGAGTTTCAGGGAGTAGTGGTTTGAGGAAAGACACTAACAGAATTAAAGAACATATGGTTCACATGTGTAATATGAGTGTTAGTGGTAACCTTAGCATATTTGTATTGCTGATGTTGTAGTTTAGTCCCAGGTCAACCTGATTAATTGCTCCTACAGTTGAAAGACCACAGGAACATTCAATCAGATAGTCATCATCAACATTTAACGTCCATTTTCCATGCTGTCATGGGTTGGATGGCTTGGCAGAAACTAGCAAGGCCAAGGGCAATGCTATGTTCCATAGTCTGCTTTGACATGTTTTCTACAACTAGATGCCCTTTCCTAAAGCAAACCACTTCATGTGTACTGGGTACTTTTTATATGGCACCATCACCTGTGCTTTTTAAGTGGCACGAACTCCAATACATTTCACATGGCACTAGCACTCATACCAATGCTCTTTACATGGCACCTTAGTTTTAGGATCTCATTTCTGTTATGGTTGAGTGGGTTTTCTTGAGGACAGCAATGTGCTACATATCTTGGTCCTCTGTCATGTCCTTCATAAGGCTCAACGTTTTGAGATCAGCCTTTAATACTTCATCCCGTGTTTTCCTGGATCTCTCTCTCTTCTAAAACTTCATCCATGACCATACAGTCTTTTTGTATATCAAAACCTTCATTGTCTGATGTGTCCTTCCTTTTGGCAGGGAGTTGTCTTCTATTTCTAGTAAGTCATGTATGTTGTTGGTACTCCGTCGCTTATGACATCAAGGGTTCCAGTTGATCCGATCAATGGAACAGCCTGCTCGTGAAATTAATGTGCAAGTGGCTGAGCACTCCACAGACACGTGTACCCTTAACGTAGTTCTCGGGGATATTCAGCGTGACACAGTGTGACAAGTCTGACCCTTTGAATTACAGGCACAAAAGAACAGGAAGTAAGAGTGAAAGTTGTGGTGAAAGAGTACAGCAGGGTTCGCCACCATCTCCTGCCGGAGCCTCGTGGAGCTTTAGGTCTTTTCGCTCAATAAACACTCACAATGCCTGGTCTGGGAATTGAAACTGTGATCCTATGACCACAAGTCCACTGCCCTAACCACTGGGCCATTGCACCTCCACAGTAAGTCATGTATAATGTGTATGAAAACCACATGTGTTGTAGTAGATGTGATTATAGCTGCATGTGTGTATATGGTGGTGTTTGTGTTTGTGGATGTTATTTGTGGTAGTATCAACATGTATGAGTATATAGTAATAGGGGTGTGCATAGTTGTATACTTGGTCGTTTTTTTTGTGTGTTTGGTGGTGGTGATGGGGTGTGTGTGTACATATGATGTATGTGATTGTGGTAGCACTGTGTATAATAGTGTGTGTGATTTATGTAACAGTGGTAACATGTATGTGTATAGTAATGTTTGTGTGTGGTTCTCTATTTGATAATGTCTTTTTTTGTGTATGTCCAGTGGTGGAGGTTGTGGTGGTGGTGGTAGTGCTGCTGCTGTTACTGCTGCTGGTAGTGGTGGTATGTATGGATGTTTGGTGTACATCATAGTGGTCACATTGTTTACAGTGGTGTGCATATATGAGTGTGCATGTGTGTGTATTTGTGTGTGTTTGTGGTGTCCGTAAAAGTGGTGGCATGTATGTATATAGTAGTGTGTTCATGTGAGTGTGTTCGTATATATGACAATGGTTGTGTGTATGTGTGTGTGTGTGTGTGTGTGTGTGTGTGTTTAGTGTTGTATATGTACATAATAGCATATGTGATAGTAATGATATGTGTATGTGTATACAACAGAATTTGTATATATAACAGTATTTGTGATGTGTGTAAGCTTTGGCATGTGTGTAAGTAGTAGTCTTTATGTGTAATATTGTGTATGTCACAATAATAACATGTATATGTGTATGTATAGCAGTATGTATGTGTGGCGGTTGCCTTTATAATTCAGTTTGTCTGTTTCTTTTTTAAGCTATTTTATTTCTATATCTATTGCGACTATTTTTTTTTTTCTTGTGTGACATGAATATTAGGTTTCCATCTGTCCCTGATGGTTCAGAGTGATGGATATGCTTCACCAGCCAAAATATATTCAGTCATCTTTTCTTAATTTAACAGATGTCCCTAAGATATTTGCTTTAGTAGCACCATCAGATTGTAGTCTCATTCTTCATTTTGGGGGCTTTTTTCCTCTGTTTATCCTTCACTTCATTATTTTCTTTGACCCTTCAGTAATGAGATTATTCTGTCAAATCTAATATTTATTTATTCGCTCCATTTTGAATCAAGCATACATCCTCATGTAGCTTTGAGATTTTAATGATGATGATGACCATCATCATCATCATCGTTTGACGTCTACCTTCCACGCTGGCATGGGTTAGACGGTTTGACAGGAGCTGGCCAGGTAGAAGACTACCCCAGGTTACCGTTTCTGTTTTGGCATAGTTTTTACAGCTGAATGCCCTTCTTAATGCCAACCACCCCACAGCTTCCCCGTTTCATTGGTGTATAGGTTCCCCACCTGGACAGGACACTGGTCCGTCGCAGGTGAGCTGCTCGATGCAGGAGGAAAGAGTGAGAGAAAGTTGTGGCGAAAGTCAGCAGAAGTTCGCCATTATCTTCAGTCTTCTGCCAGAGCTGCGTGGAGCTTAGGTGTTTTGCTCATAAACATACACATCACCGGGTCTGAGATTCGAACCCATGATCCCTTGACCACGAGTCCACTGATCTAACCACTAGGCCATGTTCCTCCACATATATATATATATTTTTTTGTTTGTCTCCTATCGCCCCTTGACAACCAGTGTTGGTGTGTTTACATCCCATAACTTAGTAGTGTGGCAAAAGATACTGATAGAATAAGTATCAGGTTAAAAAAAGAATTAAGTACTGGGATCAATTCATTTGACTAAAAATTCTTAAAGGAGGTGCACCAGCATGGCCATAAGTGAAGAACAAAGATAAAAGTGCTTTGATATCACTTTGGAAATTGTAAGCAAGTGTCACTGTCACTGCCATGCAAGTGGTATCCTTCATTTTTAATCCTCCTGGGCACAGGGAAAGGTGGAATGTTGGTAACAGGAAAGGCATCCGGCCACAGAAAAATCTACCTCGATAAATTTCGATTAATCCATGTACGCACAGAAAAGTGTACATTAAAAAACGCTGAGAAAAAGACCATGATGCTTTTCCATTTCTATCTTATCACAAATCTTATTCATTCGTAATTTATCTACCATTATCATTTTCCACGTCTACATTTAATGGTATACTTTCAGACGATCTAAACACATTTTTTTTTCTAAAACCATCATACTAAGCTACTGTCAGTGGTTGACTTAAGTGCTATATGTACTACTTGAGTGATTTTTTTCTAAGTATTCATAGGAATTTCATTTCTTGTCAGTGTTTGGTTCCATTTTGCACACCATATTTTATTCAGCCGTTCCAGATTTAGATGCTTCTTATCTAATTAAGATTATACAGTGTTCCTTTATTCTGACTTTTAAACCTACACCACCATCACCACCACTACCACCACAAGCTTACTCCAACCATTGTCATCGTCATCATCATCAGCAGCAGCAGCAGCAACAGCAGCAGTGGTAGCAGCAACAGCATCATCATAATCATCATCACCATCACCATTTAACTTCTGACTATCATGCTGGCTTGGGTTAGGTTGTTCATCACAGCATTAATTAGATCTTATTCCAATTTACTGCAGCCCTAGACAAGTTGGAAGTTACTTTGATGGCATGCACTGCTCACTCACTCAAAAGTAATAATAATAATAATAATAATAATAATAATAATAATAATAATAATGAAAATAGGCGATGGACAAGAAACAATAAACCATATTATCTCTGGCTGCCCAGTCCTGGCTAAGAAGGAATATATTCACAGACACGACAGAGTTGGGACCTACATACATCATGTTTGAACATTTTGATTTTTGTTGGCTTCTGTGACTAGAAGACCAACCTTTCTGGAGAGGTTGTCATATAGAGGGGATAGAGACTCTATTTTTATGTAACTACCAAAGAATAAGGCACCTCATAACGATCAGCTATCAAACTGATCGAAGCATAATAATGATATAAACAGTATTTCCGATTCTAGGCAATAATTAAGCAGAACCGGTTGAGCATTGAACAAAATACCTTGCAGTATTTCTTCTAGTTCTGAGCCCAAATACCTTCCTTCCCTCTGGGGGGTCAATAAAGCAGCAATCAAAGTATCCAATATAATCAACTAGCCCCCCACCCCGCCTCTCAAAACTGCTGGCCTTATGCCGAAATCAGAAACCAAACATTTCATGGCATTTCTTCTAGCTTGATGTTCTGAGTTCAAATTCAGCTGAGGTCAACTTCACCTTTCATCCTTTCAGATTCAATAAAATAAGGACCAATGGGGTCAATTTAATCAACTAGACTCCTTCCACAAAATTTCAGACTTTATACCTAGAGTAGAAAGGATTATCATTATTGAGTGAGAGAGCAGTGCTTGCCATCAAAGTGACACATCAAAGCTTCATATATTTGGGATACAAATATATGAAGCTTAGTATACCCATCATAACTACCTATCTGATAAGGGTACACCAGGCACATGCATCACAACCACATGTACGCAAATTGGTGATCTCATATCAAGATAAACAGTTCTCCACCTGCAAGATCATGCACTGTTTATCTTGATATGAGATCACCATATCATACACATAAGGTTGTGATGCATACGCCTCGTGTACCCTAATCAAATGGGTAGTCATGATGGGTATACTGGGTTTCATATATTTTACTCCAGAGTTACTTTGATGGTATGCACTGCTCTCTCACTCAAAAGTAATAATAGTAATAATACTAATAATAATAATAATAATAATAATCTTTTCTACTTTAGGATTTTATGGGGAGGGAGACAGTTGATCACATCAACCCCAGTACTCAACTGGTACTTAATTTATTGATCCCAAAAGACAAAAGGAAAGTCAACCTTGGTGGAATAATAACAATAATAATAATAATCTTTTCTACTCTAAGTACAAGGCCCAAAATTTTTGGGGAGGGGTGCCAATCGATTAGATCGACCGCAGTACACAACTGGTACTTAATTTATCGATTCCGAAAAGACGAAAGACAAAGTCAACCTCAGCAGAATCTGAACGCAGAACGTAAAGACAGACGAAATACCGCTAAGCATTTCGCCTGGCGTGCTAATGTTTCTGCCAGCTCGCTGCCTAATAATAATAATAATAATAATAATAATAATAATAATAATAATAATAATTAATTCGTTTTATTGGCCACAAGGGCTAATATCAATTAAAAACATATAAGGACAAAGACAGGACGAAGGTTACAATAATAATAATAATAATAGAGAGAGACTACACCGGGGATGTTTAACATGTAAGAGACTACACCGGGGATGTTTAACATGTAAAGAGACTACACCGGGGATGTTTAACATGTGAGAACGATAAATCACTGCTCCGAAATTTATCCAAAAACATCGGAAATAAAGACATCGCATGGAGCCAAAAAATAGCTGACAAAGGGTTGGACTATATCCGAGTAAGTAATACTCGTTGAAATTTATTTCTATTTTTCCAAATATAATGATGTATTTTAACTTGATACCTCCACTACCCGCACAGCGATCGTTACATCAAAATCATACCATCTCCAAACCCAAACACCATGTACAAAAAAATTACAAACAGATTAAATAACACCGGTATTATTCCACCCAAGAATAACAACCGAGAAGTGCGTACTGTAAGCTTATTACGCAAAAAGTACGAAGATCTGAACGAGCAAAACAATCTGACAACAGAAATGAACGAACCGGTACCCTACGAAAACGATGACCGTCAAAATAAAGGGCCGGACGTTGTTCCTCATATCACGCAAACAAAACCAAAACGGCATAAATGGACACGTGAGGAATACATTTCGATCATACACGCTTATTTCACAGCAGTGCTCTACCCAAAAATCGAAAACGCAACAACACATACATATAAAATATGGAAGAAAAATAATGTAAATAAAGACCTCGATAAAACAATGAACCCTAACAAACTAGCTAACATAAGAAGATATTCTAAAAGCAAAAAAAAATCAGAAATAGAAATAGAACAATTGAAAGGAAAAATACATCAGGAAAATCTAGATAGTAGTCACGCAGCAATGCCAAATAATAATATAAACACTGAGATAGCAGAACACGAGGACAAACGTAACATTTCCGGCAAAAACGAAGTAAACAAAAAACAACAAACCCAGACCGTAGAGATGTATAATAGTGTACAAAAAGCACCAATCCAGAACACCACAGACAAACATATGAATGAAAAGGAAGGCAAAACAAATCTAAAGCCTGGGAATAACGAAGGGAAACCTAATAATTACGATACTATGAAAATGAGAATAACCAAAGAACTGAAAACCACAGATCTTAGAATGGACCACAGATGATATCTCCCAAAAATCAAAATAGACAATAAAACAACATCAATAATAAATAGCATAAACCTGGCCGTCACGGAACTAACAACCACAGAAACAACAGGCAATATCACTGAGCTAAATGACATAATATATGCAGCAGCCACAAAAGAAGCAGGATACTCACTCAAACCCATCCGAACAGGAGTTCTACCACCCAAACAGACCTTGTGGATAAATAACATCCAGAACAAAATTTTAAAAAAGAGAAAAGATTTATCGATTCTCAACGAAATTAGTAGACAATCAACACAACTAAGTAACAAGAAGAAAACAAAAATACTGTACAAATACAGCATTACAGAAAAAGACTTACCTGAGGCAAAAGAAAAACTAAAGCAAGACATCCTTGCCAAAGCACAAAGGATCCGCCGGTATGAGAAACGCCAACGTTTCTTTGAACAAAACAAACAGTTCAAATCCAACCCCAAAAAACTCTACCAAGAACTGGGTAAAAATAAAATAGACATTACTGCAGCACCAACAGCAGAAGAACTGGAAGAATTCTGGAAACAAATATGGTCGGTGAAGCAACAACCCCAGAAAAGGACCATTAAAACAACGAACTTAGCACCTGAGCAACTCTGGACCCCTATAACAACTGAAGAGGTCACCCAGACACTGCAAAGACTAAGCAACTGGAAGGCACCTGGACACGACAAGATCCCCAACTTCTGGTTAAAACACCTACCAGGAATGCATAAAAAGCTGGCAGAAAACTTTAACAACATACTAGCAGAGCCGGAGACAATGCCTGAATGGCTCACGAAAGGGAAAACCATCTTAATCCCCAAATCCACGGAAATGGAGAAACCACAAAACTATAGACCTATAACCTGTCTCCCTACGATCTACAAAGCCTTTACTGCAATAATATCGCAGAGATTGAGTAAGCACCTGGAAAATAACAACCTGTTTCCAGAAGAGCAGAAGGGATGCTGCAAGGGCTCATATGGCTGTAAAGACCAATTATTGATCAATAAAGCCATAACTGAATACAGCCGCAGAAAGAAGAAAGGCCTCAGTATGGCCTGGGTGGACTACCAAAAGGCTTTCGACAGTGTTCCCCACACGTGGATTCTGGAAACACTAGCCATAAACAAGGCGGCACCAATTATTATAAAATACATAAGGCACTCAATGAACAAATGGCAGACAGTGCTACAGCTCCAAACAAAAGAGGGACTTGTGAAAACGAAAGCCATCCCCATTAGAAGAGGAATATTCCAGGGAGACACGCTCTCTCCACTCCTGTTCTGCCTGGCACTCACACCTTTAACTGAATTGCTAAATAGAACTGGATGTGGTTACAAACGCTACGGAAAAACAGTCAGCCACCTTTTATATATGGATGACCTAAAATTATATGCTAAAAATGACAAAGAGCTAGAAACACTACTACAGACAGTACACGGCTTTACCAAGGAAATAGATATGAAATTCGGATTAGAAAAATGTGCCAAAGCAACCCTGAAAAGAGGAAAATTAGTTAAAAGTAGCAATATAACACTAGATAAAGCCAATGAAATAAGAGAACTAGACGAAAGCCAACCATACAAATATTTAGGAGTCAATGAACTAGATAGGATACAACATACACAAATGAAAGAAAAAATAAAGAAAGAGTACTATAGACGAGTTAGATCAATACTAAAAACAGAGCTCAATGCTAAAAACAAGATAATGGGTATCAACACTTTAGCTGTCCCAGTTATAAGCTACAGCTACAACATCCTTAACTGGACACTAAACGAACTATCTAAAATAGACAGGAAAACAAGAAAAATAATGACAAGGTATAGGATGCACCACCCAAAATCTGACATAGAAAGGCTATATATACAACGCACAGAAGGTGGCAGGGATCTTATACAGCTGGAAAACTATTATAAAATAACCACCATAGGACTGCAAAAATACCTACTCCAGGAGCAAAGAAAACTAATACAAATAGTCACAAAACATGAGCAAAACAAAAAACTGTTTTCAGTATTTAAGGAAGCTGACAAATACAAACAAGAAATCAATCTACCTAACAAATACGAAGAAGAAGAAGAAGAAGAAGAAGAAGAAGAAGAAGAAGAAGAAGAAACAACAAAAGCTATAAAACAAATGAAATCCAAACTAAAACTAGAACAGCAATGGACCATGATAAAACAATGGCAAGAAAAGCCCTTACATGGTAAATACTGGGCTAAACTAAATGCAAAAGAAATAGACAGAGAAAAATCCCAGCAGTGGTTGAGAAGCTCAGGACTCAAAGCAGAGACTGAAGGATTTTTAATTGCTGCACAAGACCAAAGCCTCCCCACCAGAAATTACCAAAAACATATAATGAAAAGAAACATAACAAGTAACTGTAGAATATGTGGAGATGGACAAGAAACAATAAATCATATTATCTCTGGCTGCCCAGTCCTGGCTAAGAAGGAATATATTCACAGACACGACAGAACTGGGACCTATATACACTGGAAGCTATGCCAACACTATGGAATAACAACAGAAAAAAGATGGTATAAACACACACCAGAAAAGGTCACAGAAAACGAGAAAGCAACCATACTCTGGGATATGCCAATACACACAGATAGAGAAATTAAAGTAAATAGACCAGATATAGTTGTCAAAGATCATGAAGAAAAAAAATGCTTTCTAATTGATGTATCAATACCAGCAGATGACAACGTTTCTCTAAAAGAAATGGAAAAACTTTCAAAATACAAAGACCTGGAAATAGAGGTAACTCGAATGTGGAATCTAAAAACAGAAACAATTCCTATCATAGTAGGTGCTTTAGGTATAATAAAAAAAATATTCAGATAAATACATAACAAAAACACCAGGACTTACAAATATATATAACATACAGAAAATTGCACTACTGGGCACTGCACACATCCTACGCAAAACACTTTCAATACAGTAACCATAAGAGCACCACAGCAAACCACAGCACATACCCAAGGCGCACAGAGCTGCGCTCGGTAGTGAAGTGAAAGCATGTTATAAAAATAAAACTACTGAACAATAATAATAATAATAATGGAAAATCATCAAAGATAAATTTTTACCTGACTCTGATATGGCCTTTTCATTTAATTTATTCCAAGACTGTTCACTTTTTTCACTTCTTGTTACGGTTAGAGCATATGTTACAATTGATAATGTTAAATCATCTTCAATTGTGTCAAGTTCTTGTTCCAAATACTGAATGGAGTGGAGGATAATATGTTCATTTTCAACAATCTGTTGAAAAAAAAAAAATTATAAACACTTTTTATTAAATGGCAAAATAACCTGTATTTTTGAACTATCAAATGTTTTTGTTGAGCTAACCACCATATTTTCTGACATATAAATCAACTTTTTCAGACTAAAAGTCACAGCCAAAACAGTAGGCTGAATTATATATGAAGACAACTTTGGAAAACCAAATTTTCCATATGAAATGCAGAAGAAAAGACAGTGATGGTCTGACTGTTTACATTACATGTTTATGCTATATACATTGACTTATATAACAGAAAATATGGTGTAAAAATTTTAAACTGGTGAGGAAACTGATCTACCATTTAACATGAACATTCAGTTTTCCTTTTCTCTTTTTCTTTTTTTCTTTTTTTTTTCTATTTTTCCGGTCTGGAAGAAGAGATAGTGCCCTTCCAGTGGTCTAGAAAGACGTACTGGTCTCACAAGCCTCCCTAGACCAGAGAGAGTGATGTCATTAAATGTCCCTCTTTGACCATTGTAAGTCAAAACCAGTGGAAAATATATGAACAGAGACGAAATTCTAGAGTGATGATGCTTGGTCAAACACAGACTGAATATAGAGCATGGGTGGCTAGATACAACACTAGTGATGAGAGACGGAGGGACAAATAAGATGGGAATGCCTGAACAGCTGTGGCATATGTCCAGCCAGATTTAAAGCGAAAAGGCCATCATAGAAGCAGTAGAAGAGATAGAGAGAAGAGAGGGCCAATGGCTGTAATGTCAGTGGTTGAATTTATAACAATCAAATAAGTAGCTCTTTTTTAAATGCAGTCTCAAATGTCTGTATGTGCAGCAATAGCACCATCACAGATATGAAAACAATACTTCATTGTTTCATTGTAGATAAGCATTTCAAACTATAACCAAAGTTCTAACTTTACTGAATTCGAAATTTTAGCTTTAAAAACTCAGAAGTTGGAAAAAAAAGCAACAGTGGAAGCATTTGAAAGAAATGTTAAGTGGAAAATGAAATTTAACTCTGTGTGTAAGATATCGATATAGTGACAGTTATAATTTATCACTGCATATTCAAGTATGTTTTAAACTGAAAAAAATAAAAAAATAGAAAATAATTTTTTTTAATGTAAAAAATAGTTTTGTTTTGAACAAAAAACAAAATATACATTATAATTTACAGTAGCTTTGTAAATTACTACAATTATTTTTGTTTACAGGGTTGAGGCTTAACTCCATTTTTTATGGCATGAAAAAAATAAGAAATACATTATGAATTAACTTCTAATTTTGCTGCATGTAGGGTGAGTCATTATGCCAGCATTAATAACATACACACTAGTTCAATTCCACTCCTTTATTATTAGTCAATTGGTTAAATAAATATCCAACTAACTATTAATTGTTTGTTTAATTTGGTTAAACGATGAGCCATTTTTTTCCTTTTTTTCTGTCAAAGTTCTTTCATTGCTATTTGCAACCTTTTCAATGACTTTTCTCTTAGTCTGTTATGCCACACATGCATGCACAGCAGGTGCATATGCTTAGCAGGTGCATATGCACAAACACATGCATACATACGCACACAAAGACACATACATAAACACACAGACAAACACAAGAATACACATACATACACATAATACATACATACATATATACTAACATACATACATACATACATACAAACACAAGCACAAACACACACACTATTTAACCAAGTTAAACTAACAATTGATTGGTTAGTTGGATATTTAACCAATTGAAACATGATAAAGAGTGAAATTGAACCGGTTATTAATGTTGGTATAATGACTCACCCTAGACACAACAAAATTTGTTTCAATACACAAATTCACATAAAGAATGCTGCAAACCAGATACAAAATTAATGTAACTTCTAATTCTTTAAATGTATAATACATTATAGGCATCAATTTGAAGCAGTAACAATCAACAGACCCCACTCTTGATTGTATGCAAGTCTGTTTCCTAAATCATTGCTGCATATTCTACAACCAGGGTAAATTAGAATAAGTTGATTTAAGTGCTCTACTAAAAGACAGATAAATGTCATGTCAATGACAGTGGTAGCAGTAGTGTTATGACGACCACCACCACCAGCTCTACAAGGCTCCATTTTTCATTCACACTTACATTACATATCCAATAAAGCATAATTGCCTCATTCTCTTTTTTTCCTTTTTGTTTTTTCAGCATTTGTATTTCTGCATTCACTGCACATGTTTTTCTTCCATGTAGTAATGTATTTTGCGCAAAAGTATCATACAATTTGCCCTTCATTCCAAGGGAGAGCGTTTTTATTTCCCTGAACTTTTTTCCACATTGTTCATAGTAAAGCAAATATGCTTCAACAGCAGCTATCCACAGTCACTGCTGATGAAGTTACCTATGTAAGAGAAAACTGCCAACAACAACTTCTAGTGAACCTTATAGGTCTTTTAAAAACTTCTTTGATGTCAACCTGCTCAAAATACCACAGCAAATCTTGAGCACCCATAATTTATGATAGGTACATTGTATAGAGTTAATACCTATCTCTTTTCCACAAATGAAGCATGGCTACTTCCCAGATTACAGTTATGCATGCATTTTTTGGCTAAGTCTTTGCTAGTTTTACTTTCAGTCAATTCACTTCCCAATGTATAAAAAAGTAGTCAGTTTGAACATAGAACATGTAGAATATTTTGTCAGGATATGGCCTGTTTCAATGTTAAAGAGCTAAACTTTTGCTTTTTGTTATCTTGATCATATTAGGATCAACAGGACTTAATTCATCTGGTCTTTGTTTGCATGAAGGAACGTGGCCTAGTGGTTAAGAGTGTTGCAGTCATGATCTTGTGATCTTGGTTTCAATTCCTGGAACAAGCAGTGCGTTGTGTTTTTGAGCAAAACATTTTATTTCATGTTGCATCAGTCTGGTTGGCCAGGCTCCTTTCCTTTCCAGAAGATTGTATATCTGGAACCTTGTTCTTCAAGTGAGCCTTCTCCTGAGAGCTTGGTTTCACTCAGAGCTGCAAAATCCACATCGAAACTTTCAGTCAATTCACTTCCCAATGTATAAAAAAGTAAAAAAAAAAAAGCAGAAAAATGAAGCAGCAGTGAAGAATGTTAGAATCTAATTCACAAGAATGTTATTGTTATGCTTCATCATTATCATGATGACCGACTTTGTTAGAGTTTTATTCTTCATCAACAATAGGCTCATCACTTTTTCTAAATCATAAATTAGTACATCAAACAAAATACCTTATGGTGTTTGTGATGTGTATATACATTCTGGATTTAAAATTCCTTTCCTTTGCTTCTGAATATTTCTCTACAGGGCATAGTTGGCATTGTCATGTGCCATTTATGTAATATTTACTTATTGACTTGTGTGGAGGCGCAATGGCCCAGTGGTTAGGGCAGCGGACTCACGGTCATAGGATCTCAGTTTCGATTCCCAGACCGGGCGTTGTGAGTGTTTATTGAGCGAAAACACCTAAAGCTCCACGAGGCTCCGGCAGGGGATGGTGGCGAACCCTGCTGTACTCTTCCACCACAACTTTTTCTCACTCTAACTTCCTGTTTCTGTTGTACCTGTAATTCACTGTGTCACGCTGAATATCCCCGAGAACTACGTTAAGGGTACATGTGTCTGTGGGGTACTCAGCCACTTGCATGTTAATTTCACGAGCAGGCTGTTCCGTTGATCGGATCAACTGGAACCCTCAACGTCGTAAGCGACGGAGTGCCAAATTATTGACTTGTAAATATTGATATGGTCATTACATTATTCTTCTAAATCCCCAAACTTTTTCAGGTTGCTGACCCTTTGGCATTCAGGCCACATTTCTAGTGCCCCCTTCTACTCACCACCACAAACAGAGACCACTTTCTGCAGTAGATTCAAAACAACTGTATTTCATGAATAAAACTTAATTAATCCATTATTTTGTCACTTTTACATCCATTGCCCTCTTTTGGCCACCCTTGACCATCCCATTATCGCCCCACTTTTCTTCAACACCCCTAGATCTTTCCACCACCCCAGTGGGGTAGTACTGCCCTCTTTGGAAACTACTGTTTTAAATGCTATATATAGGCTTTGGTTACTTGGTTAAGTGATGTCAAAACCTCAGATGAAACCCCAATAAGGAGCAAAAATTTATTTTTTCAATCTAAGGAGAAATAGGTAAATTTGACATATCTGTATGTCTACTATGTAGATTTACATATATAATGATGTGTATCTTTTTAGTGTTTTACATTAAAAATATTCAAGTTGTCATACACATTTGCAAGGAGGTAGGTGAAGTATGGTACAAAAATATTTTTGGTAACTGTGCTAGTAAATTTATATCATGCTTTTATCATAGCATCTGGTTTCCAAACACTCACACACACACACACACACACACACACACAACACACACACACACTCACTCATACACAGTATACTTACAGATGCAAACATACATTCAGGCTAATGTAAATTCATTGCTGAATTACATTTGCTGAATCTATGAGAGAACCTTTTATAAGAGATAATGAACAATTACCTTTTGGTGAAAATTTTCTTTACACTCCATGAAACTAATTAAAATGAATGCTGTCAAGCCAGTATCAGAAATAATTCCCTGGATTAAATGAAAAGAAAATTATTGTTGTTGGTGTTATGTTTTGCCTTTGCTTTAATTCATACAAGCTGTACCCAAATCTCAACAAGAAACATTAAGTGACAACAGGTTTTTGCATCTAAAGATCAGAGCCAGATTAAGATCCAAAAAAAGGCCCTAAGCACTTAAAGAAAATTTTGGTGCTCCATGCATGTGTAATTCAAATTATAAACAATAATAAACCATAAGAGGAATTTTTATTTTTCAAAATAAAACAAAAACTAACAGATGGAAAATAATGTTTATTTTTGTATACTTCCACTTTATTTATATTTACTCTTTTTTTCTCTTTTACTCGTTTCAATCATTTGACTGTGGCCATGCTGGAGCACCGCCTTTAGTCGAGCAAATCAACCCCACTAAAAGTGAACAATATCAACATTAAAGGTACGAAATTGTAATAACTTTTTGGACATTGACCGATGAAGAATTTGCTACAAATTTTCTGCTTGTTATATTTTTTGTAAAATTTTCCTTTTGTTAAATTTTTGAAATACGTCTTGAGCTTTCCTGTCAAGTCATTGCAAATACTCTGTTGGTGTCAGTCAGCTGCATCCAGAGATTTCATGGTTAATTATCTCTGGATGCTCTCTGCGTACATGGCACAATTGGCTGTTTTCATGTTTCAGAACATTACACAAGTAATTCCCAGATGGAAGGCACTGATCCTAAGCAGCAATAATATACCCTTCAGTTTTACCAACTTGACACCAGAGCATGCCAGCAACTTATAGATGGATGTTTGGTTTATATTATTATTATTTAGTGGCATTTCACAAATCTTTATGTTCTGAGTTCAAATTCTGCCAAGATTAAATTTGCCTTTCATCCTTTCGGGGTCTATGAAATAAGTGCCAGTGGAACACTGGGGTTGAACTGCCCCTCACCCAAAATTTCAAGCCTTGTACCTATAGTCGAAAGGATTATTATTATTATTACTATTTATTATTATTATTACTATTTATTATTATTATTATTATTATTATTATTATTATTATTATTATTACTATTTATTATTATTATTATTATTATTACTATTTATTATTATTATTATTATTATTACTATTTATTATTATTATTATTATTATTACTATTTATTATTATTATTATTATTATTATTACTATTTATTATTATTATTATTATTAATATTATTATTATTATTATTACTATTTATTATTATTATTATTATTATTATTATTATTACTACTTATTATTATTATTATTGTTATTATTTATATTTATTATTATTATTATTATCATTATTATTATTACTATTTATTATTATTATTATTATTATTACTATTTATTATTATTATTATCATTATTATTATTATTATTATTATTATTCAAAAAACTGTACATTACTTAGTTCAATCAGTATGGCATAAAATGTGTCATGATGCATCAAAACAATTTGAGTTGAAGAAAATGAACAATAAATGAACTATATCCTGCAATCAACAGATACATTTATCTAATACCAGGCAAACCTATAATCACCAGTGTCCTCATTGCACCTTCTTACTAAAATCTATATCTGGACTCAAATTACATTCACACAGCCATCACAAATAAAAGCAGCGTCTTTTGGCTTTTTGATTTTTAAAAGCTGTTTTCTCCATTTATGTTTTTTTATTAAAATCCACTCTTTCAAACGCACATACATTGAAATTGACAGGAGCAACCATCATTAATATTATCATAATTATTATCATTCAAAAACTGTACTTTTTTTTTTAGATAATTAGCATTTTAATAATTTGGAAAAAAAAAACAATTAAAAGCAAGAGCAAATCAATATGGAAAATTCCTAAAATTACAAACATACCATCATTTCTTTATAAATGATTAATTTGTCTTCTTTAAATGCACCATTATTCTTCTGTTTCTTCAGCAACCATAGAAATGCTGATGATATGACAGATCTGTCTACTTCTTGCAGGGTTAATGCCTCACAAAATATCTTCATTACATATGCTGTCAACCTAAATAAAAATTAAAATTAAATACAGTATTTTCTAGCATACAATCTAACATAGCATATGGTGTATACAAGTATTCTTTTATTCTTTTACTTGTTTCAGTCATTTGACTGTGGCCATGTTGGAGCACTGCCTTGAAGGGGTTTTAGTCGAAGAAACGAACCCCAGTACTTATTATTTGTAAGTTTAGTTCTTATTTTATTGGCTACTTTTGCCGAACTGCTAAGTTACAGGGATGTAAACATACCAACATCAGTTGTCAAGTGATGGTGGGGGACAAACACAGATACAAAGACACGCACACATAAACATACATACAACATATACATATATACAATGGGCTTCCTCAAGTTTCCAGCTACCAAATCCACTCACAAGGTTTTGGTCAGCCCGAGGCTATGGTAGAAAACACTTGCCCAAATTGTTACACAGTGGGACTGAACCTGGAACCATGTGGTTGAGAAGCAAGCTTCTTACCATACAGCCATGCCAGCACCTTGTAGTGTAAACATTCAAACCTCCACACTATCTTACCAAATCCTGCTTAGTATATAGTGTACAAATGTAGCGTAAACTTTCAAATATCATCACTATCATTCAAAATCCTGTTGCATTTCACATGAGATCTTTGGTTCTTCAAAATCTTCTTGGTCTACAAGCCAACCTACCATTTTGGGGCTGTAAATTTTGATTCACAAACTGGGAAATATACTATTTTAAATTCCTATTATACAGACATCCTTTTGAAATAGTTCATCACTCTCTTCTCACTCCTTCTACCACCACCCTCTCATCCCAAACACTGTTTCTATCATCACACACTTACTCCCCTCTCCTGTCATCTCTGTCTCCCCCTCCTTACTTATGTAGCCCTGGGTTAGCAAACAATCTATAGGGTTGTAAAAGACTCTCTAATCTCAGGGGTATGAAGCAAACCCATTATTGTTGGTATCACTATAAATCAACCCTGGAGTGATATTTTGTAAAATAGGAGGCAGGTAAATAGAGATATTGGGGTGGGGACCCATTAATTTTATTGAAGATATAGCAAATCCTCTTGTGTTGGTGCCATGATAAAATGTACACAGTACACTCTGTAAGGAGTGGGATCAAGGGGATTCTTTCATCTTGTTCAGAACACAGCAACCCTTCTAGAGTTGGTGCCATGATAAAAAGCATCATGTACACTTTGATAATGATGCTGATGATGACAATAAAAACTTTTCACTTGAATTTTTTCTTTTTTCAAAAACTGTTTTTTTTTTCTTTGCCAGCTCTTCTGTCAGTTATGGGACAAGTTCGGTAGCTTACACAAAACGATGCAAAATCACAAGGTTATATGCTTTGTAATTCAAAACCTAGTCTCTTATTGTCAGCCAAGAACAGGCAGTCTACAAGAATTGATTTTAAAACAATCCAAAATTCTGATTCACAGAATGTCTTACCATAACACAAACTAATATAAATACATACATAAACACATGCCTGCATACACACACACACACACACACACACACACACACACACACATGTATATGTGTATATATATATATATCTTAATTTTATCTTGTTTCTGTCATTGGACTGCAGCCATACTGAGGCCCTGCTTTGGAGGGTTTAGTTGACCAAATCAACTGCAGCACATATTTTTTAAGCCTGGTACTTATTCTATCGATCTCGTTTTGCTAAACTGTTTAGTCATAAACAAATCAACACTGGGTGTCATATGGTCGTGGTAGTGGTGGTGGGGGTGGGGGTCAAACAAAAACACAATGACAAACACAAAGATACACACACACACACATACACACAAACACACACATATACATAGGTGTGTGTGTGTGTGTGTGTGATGGAATTCTTTCAATTTTTACCTACTAAGCCCCACTCACAAGGCTTTGATCAGCCTGGGGCTATAGTAGAAGACATGTATCCAGGATACCGCACAGTGGGACTGAACCTGAAACAAATGGTTAGGAAATAAACTTCTTAACCACCCAGCCAAGCCTGAAATTCTATGAATAAAGTAATATTATGCATTAACCCTTTCAGTACCAACCCGGCTGAAACTGCCTCTGGCTCTATAGTACAAATGTCTTGTTTTCATAAGTTTTGAATTAAAATATTCCACCAAAGCTTAGTCACAACTGATGTTTCTAATACTAGCTTAAAGGTAACTTAGTTACTTTACTAAATTCTTTATATTAAAGGTAACTAAATTCTTTATATTTAAAATTAATTGAAAGAAACAGAGCATCTCAAAATAAATACGGTAACGAAATGGTTAAGTAACATTTTGCTATTATAAAGGATTGATATCTTTGAAAATAAAGTCAGAAATTTTTATCGTTACCATGTACTTGATTCTGTATTCTCAAAAGTTGAAAAAGAACCATCATTTTTTCTAAAAGTCATTTGTTTTTCAATACCTGAAAAATAAAAATAAAAAGTCTTTTGAGTAAATTCAGTCTGTGACTGCTTTTTGACAGCGTTTATAATGTTTGATTATCGTCTTACCAAAAAATCCAACCACAACTTTTTGCTTACTGACTCTTCAGTTTAGTTTTCTAACTTTCTTTTCCCATACTCTAAAGAAAGTAATTGAATAAATTCAACAAGTATTTGATTGTATGAGTTATTTGATCCTTCAAAGCTCCTCTGACTAACACTTCCTAAACTTTTCATAATAACTTCAAATTCTGGGATGAAGGAAATGAGGATGAACACACAGACTTAATAGTTACTTATTCATAGTTAAACTACGGCAGATTTTAGCTTGACATTTTCCTCTCTCATTTACAGTCTAAATAATCCAACCAACTTATTTGCAACAAAAACACATGAGGTGGTTGTTAAAGGTTATCTTCAGTTCAAGTTTTGCCTGGAGAGAATTTCTGTTCTATCTACCAAATCTCATTCAAAACAAGGTAATTCTATTGTGTTTTACTATTCTTTCTACCAATCTGCTTAACATAAGTCAATAGCTTAAGATATGGCATCTTGAGGAAGTGTCTTCTACAATAGTCCCTGTCCAACTAATGCTTTGTGAGTGAATTTGGTAGATGGAAACTGTGCAGAAGCCTGTTGAATGCGCACTCGCATGTGTGTGTGTATTAAAGTTCAAGATTCAAGTGAATCAGCTCCTTAAATAGTAAATCACTAACGACAGATCAATAAGATCACTATCATGTACAAAACAGCATTAGAGAAACATATACGTACATACCAAAGTAAAAATGGATTTATATTCAAGTTGCATGTACAATCACAAACATCCAACTGAATACACCACAAGTCTCAAGGCTGCAACTAAGTACAAACACTGTCCCAATTGTACTGCACTCAATAGACTCCAGATCCACGTTAATTGCAGATTCTGAGTAAGGTGAATAATAAACAAATAACAACACTTGGGTAGTGGTTCACTCACTACAGCTGTTTCAAACGTGATTTTTATTGATGAATAGGAGTGGAAAAAAAAAAAAACGTTTTCGCCAGGTGACCAAAGTTCACCAGAGTGTCATGAAATGGCACATGCTTGGATTTGTGGGATGTTTTTTTTTAAATGTTTAATTTTTGCCTATCTTTACCTGATGTAAATGTTTGTTTTTTTTCACATGATATAATAACTGTATTCATCAATAAAAAACATGTCTGAAATAGCTGTAGTGAGCAAATAACTATCCATCCAGTGTTTACTTCTTTATATACACATGCACACATAGGTATGTGCATGTGCATGTATGTTTGTGTACAAAGTAAATTTTTATAACGGCTTTCCCTACCCTCTTGCTTGACAACAAGTGTTCATTTGTTTACATCCCTGTAACATAGTGGTTTGACTAAATAGACCAATAAAATAAGTACCAAGCTTTAAGAATAAGTCCCAGGGTTCATTTGTTTGACTATAACTCTTTGAGGCAGTACCCTTTTTTGTTACTATATCTGTTGAAATACATAGCTTTTGTTACAATTAATTTTGTAAACAATGAAGAATTTAGTGAAATAGCTTTGTTATTATTAAGCAGGTGATTGGATCATATATTCACAAGAAATTTTGAAGGAAAGTCTTAATTTAGATACCTTAAAACAGTAATCTAAACTAAAACAGTTTTATCAGACCCTGGGCAGTTTCAGGCAGGTTGGTATCAAAAGGGTTAAAAGGATGAAATTGTGAAATTTGGGTTGCTTTTGATTATAAGTCTGATAAGGGTTCAACAACAGCAACTAACATATTTAACTTAATGCAATGAATCCAAGTAGCCATTATAAATGAAAGCAAATTACGTTACAGATATAAAATTTTGTATTATATATGTTAGATAATTAAGGACATAGACTGAGTTTAAAATTAACTTTACCCATTCTTATGAATTCTTTCCCATTCTCATACACTTTCTCATCCATCTGGATAGTATTTCTGAGATATTTTAGAGCATAAATTGTTAATGCCATATAAATGATATTTTGCTCTCCAGATCCATAAGACATGAGTATCAATTTTCCAGGTTCAGTCAAGGCAGTTTTCACAATACTGCTAAATAAATAACCTAGTGCAATAAGAAAAGAAAAGGATAAATTAACGTTTTCAAATTCAATGTCAGAAAGTAAATGAATTATGTATTATTTCAAGTAAAGCATATCTGAATGAAAATGTGTTGTTTGTGTGTGTGTGTGTGTGTGTGTGCAGGTACATATGCATGCATGTATACATGCACACATATAGAAATGTGTGTGTGTTTGTGTCTCCTTGCCATGTGATGGCTGTAAAGGAATATCCCCTCCACAACAGAGGTGTTGTTGTTCATTTCTATTTTTCTATGAGAATATGTCTAACCATGGAGAAATACTTCCTTGCTAGGAAACAAGTGAAGGTTGGTGACAGGAAGGGCATCCAGCCATAGAAAATCTACCTCAATCTGATCTGAGTAAGCATGGAAAAGTGGACATTAAAAGCAATGGTGATGATGATGATGAAATGAGATGACTATAATATAAGATTTTTTTAATATCTAATTTGAAAAGTATTTGTCATGAAATCTTTATATCATATTTTCCAGGCATACAAGTGAAAGTTTTCAGGCTAAAATCTACGGCCAAAACAGGTAGACCAATTTATGCACCAAGACAACTTTGGAGGACCAGAAATTCCATGTGAAATGCAGCAGAATTTGGGAAAATAGTGACAATGTTTGAATATTTACACTGCATGTTTACACAATATATTGGTTTCAAATTTCTGGCACAAGGACATCAGTTTCAGAGAAGGGGCTAAGTTGATGGAAAGCAAAATCGACATCAGCAGCATTTGGACTCAGAATGTAAAGATGCCGCAGGCATGGCTATGTGGTAAGAAGCTTGCTTCCTAACCACATGGTCCTGGGTTCAGTCCTATTGCATGGCACCTCGGGCAAGTGCCTTCTGCTATAGTCTTGAGGCTTGAGAGTGGATTTGGTAGACGGAAACTGAAAGAAGCTTGTCATATATATATGTGTGTTGTGCGTATGTGTCTTTCTGTCAGTGCTTGTCCCCCCATCACCACTTGACAACTGGTGTTGGTGTGTTTACATCCCTGCAACTTAGCAGTTCAGCAAAGGACACCAATACAGTAAGTACTCGGCTTAAGTAATAAGCCTTGGGTTCAATTTGTTCTACTAAAACCCTTCAAGACAGTGCTCCAGCATGGCTGCAGTCAAATGACTGAAACAAGTAAAAGAATGAAAGAATAAAAGAATAGAGAAAATACTTGACAGCATTTTGTCCAGTGTGCTAACAATTCTGCCAGCCCGCAGCCTTATTTACACTATGTATTACATGGGCTTGTATGCTGGAAAATATGGTGCATTTTTAAAAAATTAATGCAAAATTTTAAAATATGATAATAGAAATCAAACATAAGTGTAATAGAATTTTGATTGAATCTAATTCTCTACATACGATTTTTAACTGATATTTCATTATCTGGAACTTTCTCAACTGGAAGGTTATTGTTGGTGAAGTTTCTATTTTCTTTTTTTTCAAACTGTTAAACAAATCAAAACAAAAATACAAATACTACTTCATTATCTAAAAATTGTGTTCTTCAAATATTTACATAAAATTTTAAAATTAAAGTAAGAATATTCAACAGGTGCAAGCATGGCTGTGTGGTCAAGAAGCTTGCTTTGCAACAACATGGTTTCAGGTTCAGTCCCACTGTACATCATGGGTGAGTGGCTTTTTAAAAAATTTTTTTATATTTCTACTATAGCATCAAGCTGATCATTGAAAAAATAAGTAAAAGATATTAAATAAATTAGAGGAACAGATGTTGCTGCATGGTTAAAAAGCTTGCTTCCCACCCATGTGATCTTGGGTTCAGGCCCACTTCATGGCAAATTGGGGAAGTGCCTTCTGCTATAATCCCAAGCCAACCAAGGACTTGTGAGTGAATTTGGTAGTTGGAACCTGAAATAACCCATCATATATATAAATGTGTGTGTGTGTGCATATATCTGTATGTGTGTGTCCTTGTGTTTGTGCTTGTCCCCACCGCCACCACCACTTGACAACCAATGTTAGTTTGCTTACACCCTTGTCACTTAGCACTTCAGCAAAAGAAATCAATGGAACTGGCTTTAAAAAAATAAGTTCTCGGGGCAATTTGTTTGATGAAAGCCTTCAAAGCAGTGTCCCAAAACAGGTACAATCTAATGACTGAAACAAGTAAAAGATAGAAGATAGATTAATATATTATTTACTTTTGGAGTATTCACTTGAACAAACATTTCTTCTTCAATGATTTCTATATCATTTGATCCAGTATCTCTTGCAGAGACCTTAAGGGGAAATTTTCCTAAATTAAGAGGCCGAATAACAAAAAAGATAGATTTAGACTCATTTGCTTCAATATCAACACTTGTTTCATAATGATGTCCATTTCTATTGACATATGAGCAAACATCTGCTGATTCATGAAGTGTAACTTGTACCTAGGAACAAAAAAGGAAAATAAAAATGGTTTAATTTGTAAGACAAAACAAAACATATCATCGTCGTCACCACCACCATCACTTAATGTCCATTTTTCATGCTGGCACAGATTGGATCAGTGGTTCTCAACTGGGGTCTAATTGGCCCTTGCAGGGTCCATATAAGATATAATTAAAATTTATCTACAATATATTGCTTATACTTCTACAATACACAAAGTATTTTAACAAATTCTTTTTATATATGATTCCCAATGGTATTTAAATATAAAAATATGGGATTTTTAAAAACAACAAATGGCTATGGGAGTCCACCCAAGTAAAAGAGGAATCAAGGTTCACAAGCAAAAAATAGTTGAGAACCATTGGATTAGAAGGTTTGACAGTAGCTGGATCACCAGAAGACTGCACCAGGTCTCAATGTCTGTTTTTACATGGTTTTTATGGCTGGATGCCCTTTCTAACACCAACCACTTTACAATGTGGATTGAGTGCATTTTATGTGGCACCAGTACTGGTAAGGTGGGTTTTGGCATGGGTTTTACAGCTGGTCCATTTTTCCATACTAACAAAAGTTAAACAAATAAACATTATTGAGGCATTGTCTTATAGCTGGACAACCTTCCTGTTACTGATCCATACCTGTTTTTCGAGTAAGGGAGTTTTATTTTACTCCTCTTTGAAAGCACAGAACTACTAAAGGATTTGTTGACTGGGAAATGTCAGCAAACGTCACTATTTACAGCTCAGTAATTTTCATGAGAAGCACAAAATGTAAACACCTGCATAAACACACATGCATGTGAACAAATGTATACACTGACGTGCATGCATGCACACACACACACACATTAAACACCATATACACACACACAACACAACACAATAACACACATACACAAATAACTCCAAATAAATACGAACTGACATGGTCTAACCCATACCAACCCATTCTAGCATGGGAAGCAGAAATAAATGATAATGATGATGATGACAACAACAACGATGATGATAATAACGATGATGACAATGGTAATAATGACAGTGGTGATGATGACAATGTGATTGAATATGATGATGATGACAGCAAGGACAATAATGATGATAATAATATGATGATGATGATGATGATGATGATAGTATTGGCAATAATAATGATGATAATGATGATGAAGAGGAGGAGCAGGACAATGATGATGAAATATGATCACAAGATGATGACAACGATGATGTGGATGATGATGAAACTGAATGGAAAACATATAAATGTAATGCTGGAACTTACTCGTAGAGCTGTATTCTTATAGTTATATAGAAGAACCGTAACCATTGTAAAATTAAATTGCTTTACAACTTTAGGGAAATTCATTTTGACAACAAAACTTTTGAAAGTTTTCACTTCAGCTATTTCAGCTACACAGAAATGTGTATTATCAATAATTCCGAAACCTTGAATCTCCCAAGTGGTAAGATTATCTGGTAAAGAGAAATTTATCTTCTGCATACCATCATTTCTGTTGAAAGACAAAAAAAAAATATATATATATATATATAGTGTGATTTTAGAACAAATTATATAAATGTTATTACTATTGGATTTTTTTTGCAAACAACTCGCAGTTGCAAGTGTTACCAGTTGAAAGCTTCACATACTGGATGCTAGCAAGTTTATGGGGTCATGAAGACAGAATACATGTTGTTTCAGGACCAACCTGTTGATGGCATCATTGCGCACTCATAGTGGTATTTATTTATGATGAGTTAGGTCTAACGATAACGACAGTCACCTCACAGTAAGGTCAGCAAGCCAACAGAAGTGTCAGAAAAGTACTTTATGGTATTTGTACCAACCCATTATGCTTAGAGTTCAAATTCTATTGAGGTTGACTTTGCCTTTCCTCACGCCATAATGCCTTGGTCATTCACCATTGCCTCTGTGAGGCCCAAAACTTGGAAAGTGCTTTTCACGTGTCACCGGCATCGGCCACTTTGCCTCCATGAGGCCCAAATGCTTGAAAGGTGCTTTTTACATGCCGCCAGCATGGGTGCCAGTTATGAGACACCAGCATCAATCACTGTGCCTCCATGAGGCTCAACTTTTGAAAGGTGCTATATCCACATGCCACTGGCACAGGTGCCAGTTACATGACACCAGGATCAATCCAAGGATCAAGGTGTAGGAAGAAAGTTAGCTTCAACCAATCCATAGTAAATATAATAAACAACTTTCAAGGACAATAGTGGTTCATTGAGATAGGAGAGTGTGGATTTTTTCACATCAAAGTACGATAAACTATAAAAAGGTCTCTTTTTTATATTTCATGGTCGGTGATCAGGGTTGCCAAGTATGCGAATATGAATACAAGAGTTAAGGAATGGAGTAGATAAGATCTGGGCTACATATGTTTCATAGCAAGCAGAACCTTGGAAGTGGTAAATATCCAAGTGAGGTGTACACCGTAGGCTACTCTTCAGGCCAAGGGTATCTTAACTGAATGAAAGTTTACATTGTTGCAAGGAGGTACTTGTTAACACATGTAAGAATCAATCAGAAGGTGTAGAGAGCACAGTAAGAGTGGAGAATAATGTGTGTGTATATATATATATATATATATACACAAGCTATCAAAATCCATTCTTCATGAGCACCTGGTAAAGCTTGGGTACACAAATCACTCCGATGTTTGGGTACCACATGAGTTGAGTGAGAAGAACTCTGAAACGTAATGTTTACTTAATCACATTATTTTGAATCAGTTATGCATTATCTCATAGCTATGAGATTTCTGTGATGTGACTCTTTACTTTGGTAATGATATTGTGGGGTAGATGTAAGAGGCTGAATTTGGCTGATTTGAACATAGAACAGGTAAAGTATTTAGGTCAGATATGGCAGATTTGAATGCTAAAGAATTAAACCTTTAGCTACAGTAGTTCTCAACCGGGGTTCATATAGGATTTTATTGTTAAAATTTATGTACAATAAATTGGCTATACTTCTTTAATACACAGAATATTTTAATTTTTAATACAACTCCTAATAACATTAAATTACAAAAATCCAGTAGGATGGTTTTTATATACATTGAATAGCTATGGGGGTCCAGTAGAGTAGAATAGGAATCAAAGGGATCCATAGGCAGAAAATGGTTGAGAACCACTGAGCTATCAACTAAGACATCTGTGGTTCTCATTAGTATTATAACTGCATTGAATAACCCAATAAAAAAAAAACTGCATATCCCTTCAAAACAATTTCTCACAAAGAGTTTCAGAAAATATACATTACCTCAATGTTAGATCATAAAACATTCCAGATAAAGAATCAGTCGAGTCTGAAAACAAAAGAAGACAAAATGATATAAATAAAATTGATGGAGTCATAAATGCTTGATATAAATTATTTAAGATGTCGCTTTCAAATTTTGGCTCAAGGCCAGCAATTTCAGGGGAAGAAATTCAATGACATCAATCCCAGTACTCAACTGGTACTTATTCTATTGATCCTAAAGGGATGAAAGGCAGAATCAACCTCAGCAGAATTTGAACTTAGAATGTAAAGACAGACGAAATATTGCTAAGTATTTTGCCTGGAATGCTAACGATTCTGCCAGCTCACTACCTTAAATTATTTAAAATATTAATTCAAATAATTAGCAACATTTTAATTTACATAACATTCAGGCAATACTCAAAATATTTTATATGACTTCTAAAAATTAATGGGAGGAAGGTAGGTGTCAGAAATATCCTGAAACCAGAGACCTAGCATAAAAGCTTAAAAGTGGGCTCTTCTAATGCCACTCAAGGACCAGTTTAACACCACCACCAGTTCTTAAGAGCCTTTAGTGAAGTCCACTCTATTGCAAGCATTGAAACCTAGTCTCCACTTTGAGGATACCTTTCTCCTTCCCTCCTACCAGCTTCAGGAGCCTTCTAAAGGATCTCCTGAGCAGTGCCTTCTCTTCAGACTAAACAATAAAAGAGATTCTTAAAAAGAAAAAAAATAATAATAATAAAAACATTTTGAAACACCTTGAAAAATATTTCAGGAAAAAGCAAATAAAAACTATCAAATGAAGCAATATATGAAGGTTAGATATATATATAAATATAAATTTAGACTTACAGTCTTCAGCAACATTAGCATTGAACAAACTTTGAGACATAGGGGAAGGCTCTGCCTGCAGATACAAACAGAATGGAATAAGAGATAAGAAATAAAGTTAATTCCAATATTTTTTAGAAATTTAATTATTAAGAATTGTATGGTTCTTTTTCTTTTTTTATATGCTGAAATGA
This sequence comes from Octopus bimaculoides, assembly GCF_046866305.1. Classification (NCBI taxonomy): domain Eukaryota; kingdom Metazoa; phylum Mollusca; class Cephalopoda; order Octopoda; family Octopodidae; genus Octopus; species Octopus bimaculoides. Next base: position 45,834,201 of record NC_142929.1, on the reverse strand, counting down.
ATATATAATTTAATTTGAATTAATTTTTATGGTCATATTTTTTAAAAAATAAATTTATTAAAAAGGCTAAGCATTTTTCAAATAAAATTCAACTTGCATGTGAATATACAATATAACATTTGTGCTAAGTTTGGGACATTACAATTTCATATCTACATCCAGATTTCTTTGTCAAATGTTTCTTATTTATTCACTTTGTTTTGAATTAATCTCACATTATCTTGTAGCTTCAAGATTTCAATGGTGTGTTTATATATTTTCAAAATGACATTGTAGGTTTGGTGTGAGAGGTTGGAGCTGGTCAGTTTTAACCTAAAATATGTAGAATATTTGAGCTGGATATGGCTGGTTTAAATGTGAATGGGTTAATATTGTAATTTAGGAAGTAAATCAGCAGTAGAAGAGCACATGTACATTTAAAAGCCTTTATGTTAAGTTAAATAGTTAAAATGTATAAGATACCAAAAAATTAGATTCCTTAGGAATGGTAGAAGGAACAGCACGAGAATTGAGCACATTTTCTTTTGCAACTGTTGCATCTCTTCTCTTTTTGTCACTATTCCCAATTAAAGAGAGCTTGAAATTCTGTAAAGGAAAAATAAAAACAGTAGTTAATGAATTTCATTTGAAATATTCAACATTAAAAGATTGAAAAAATGAATATGAGAAATGCTAAGTACAAATACATCTAAACTACTCTTGTAGATGATGTTGTGTGCTGTGTGTGCATAGTGTGTGTATGTATATTTGTGTGTACCTTTGTCTTAACATCACAAGATTCTTGTAAATGAGCATCACCAACATATAAACAATGCTGTTTATTTCCGCACTTCTGTGGAAAGACATGTCCAGTGATGGCAAAATGTAACCTTGCTTGGAAAATGGTGAGGGTTGGTGATGGGAAAAGCATCCAGCCATACAAAATCTGCCTCAATAAATTCTCTCTGACCCATGCAAGCATGGAAAAGTGGATGTTAAATGACAATGAGGATATATAGTAACAGTTTGATTCAGCTTGGTATTATTTGACATTTCATGGGCATAGAATATGTCCGCATCATACATCATCATTTAATGTCTGCCTTCCATGCTGGCATGTGTTGAATGGTTTGACAGGAGCTGGCCAGGTAGAAGACTACACCAGGCTTCCGTGTCCATTTTGGCATGGTTTTTTTGGCTGGATGCCCTTCCTAGCACCAACTACCGCACAGAGATGCTTCTATTCTGTTTCCATCTGCCAAATTTACAACAAGGCTTGGTTAGCTTGGGGGTATAGTGGAAGATACTTGCCCAAGGTATCTCACAATGGGACTCAACTAAAACCACGTTGTTGCAAAAAAAATTCTTAACCACATAGCTATGCCTGCATTGAAATAAATCTAAAATATATTCATCATCATTTAACATCCATTTTCCATGCTTGAATGGGTAAGATGGTGTGACTGGAGCTGGTGAGCTGCAGAGCTGCACCAGGCTCCAGTCTGTCTTGGCTTGGTTTCTATGGCTGGATGCCCTCCTTAAATGCCAACCACTCCACAGAGCTTTTGAAATCATCAATATCATTTAACATTCATTTTGAAATCATCAATATCATTTAACATTCATTTCCATGATGGCATGGGTTAGACAGTTTGACAGGAGCTGGCAAGGTACAAGTCTTTGTGAAGCTCTCCTGTCAGGGTTTCTATAGCTGGATGTTTTTCCTAACTGTACAGAATGTCCTGGGTGCTTTTTATGTGGCAGCAGCTCCAAGCAGGGTCACCAAGTAACTTGCAAGACAAAGACACCCTCAGCTGAGGTGGGAAGTAATATTGAGAGAAGTGACTCTATGCCAGGTGACAAGATATGATAAAGGGAAAAGAACAGGCATCTTGCTGTAAAGAGCTTATAAAAATAAAATTAAATTAAATAAAAATTAAATAAAACAAAATGAAATGACAAAATGCAAACTTACATTCAGCATTCTATCAGTTTGGAGATTCAAAAGCATTTCATCTCTTATCTAGAAATGTTATAATCCATAGAGAGAACAAAATTAGCAATATGCTGTTTAATAACAAACATAGACAATAAAATATATTATATTTTAGAAATTAATTTCATGTACAGTTCATTCCAAAAATGCATTGTTTAGTTATATTGTACTCTTTTACTCTTTTACTTGTTTCAGTCATTTGACTGTAGCCATGCTGGAGAACCACCTTAAAGGGTTTTTAGTTAGAGAAATCAACCTCAGAACTTATTCTTTGTAAGCCTAGTACTTATTCTATCATCCTCTTTTGCCGAACTGCTAAGTCACAGGGATGTAAACACACCAACATCAGTTGTCAAGTGATGGTTGAGGAACAAACACCAATACAAAGACACATACACATAAATATAGACATACATACATATCTATATATATATTGGGTTGTCCGGAAAGTTCTTGCTGATTTTTAACGGAAAGAAAAAGGTCAATAAATACTTGCCATTACATTTTTAATCAACCAAATATGAACCATTTTGTTGCACAATGCGTCTCCATCTTTCCTTTAACTTGAAAATACCCTCTTCCCAGAACTGAGGTGGTTTCATGGCAAAGAAATAATCAAGGTATCTTTTTACCTCATCCAAGGAATTGAAATTTTTACCATTAAGACTATTCTGCAGAGACATGAATAAGTGGAAATTCGAAGGAGCAATATCTGATGAATATGGAGGGTGAGCTAACACATTCCAGCCGAGCTGCAGTAATTTTTGTCTGGTTCCCAAAGAAACTTACAGTCTTGCATTATCATGTTGGAAAACAACACCCTTCCTGTTGGCCAATTCAGGACGTTTCTCTTGAATTGCTGCTTTTAACTCATCCAGTTGTGTGCAGTATTTCTCAGAATTAATTGTCTGGTTACTTGGGAGAAGCTCATAGTACAGAAATTCCTTTCCAATCCCACCAGACACTGTTCATGGTTAAGTCTTTTTAACTGTTGATGGCAAAGTCTACCTAGCTATATGTAGATATTGCAAATCTGATAACCACTATAAACCACAGCATTTTTGTGAAATTACTGCAGAAATCATTGGCTTGCAGAGCATGTTTAATCTTCCTCACTGAAAAACTACCTGAAGTAGAACAGTTTTCTATCCAAAGGGATATTTATCTCTCATCTGTTTAATATCAAGGAAACTGTAGAATTTTGTAATACAGAAAAGTATTTGCTACATTGACTTATTTTAATTTTAACAAATAATTATTTACAATAATATACATATGCAGTGGTTCTATTGGACATTTTTGATTATTAGTGATTGACTAATTAACCAGTTAACAATTAACTAATGAATTGTTTGATTAATCATATGGTTAATCAATCAATCAATCAATCAGTTATGTCTGACAGAGTTCTTTCATTGTCATTTGTGA